>NC_032014.1:29718564-29986827 GCF_001865875.1 Lupinus angustifolius
GATTAATGTTCATTGTGTATAAATATTTGAATATATTTTTAGCATTCAAATATTGTATAATTAAATGTTATTTATTTGATTATGTTTTAGCTAATAATCATTGTATGAAAATAACTCATAAATTAAAAACACACTAAGTTAGGATATGACAGATATTTTTTCTGATAAATTTAATCAAAATAATAAAAAGAGTCTAATAATTGATTTGTTATATTACTAATTAAAATACATATATTTTCCATGAATATATATACCATTGTTATCTTTTAATTAAATAATATAATGATAGTAATTAAATACATGTGACCCGTGCATTCGCATGGCTAAAAACACACATGTTACCCGTACATTCACATTACTAAGAAAACACATGTTACCCATGTATTCGCATAGTTAAAACGCACATATTACTCATACATTCATATTATTAAGAATATACATCTTACTTTTGTATTTGTATGTTTAAGCACATAAGAAAAATAGATTGATAATTTTTAATTTGAATTTTCTACAATTAGTATTAAATTATTATTAACATATAATATATAAAAAATATGTGAGGAGGAGGTGACATGTGGCATGAAGGAAAAAATGTAAGGAGAAAGTGACATGTGACATGAGGGAAGGAGAAAGTGACATGTGGCATGAGGGAGTTTTTTTATTATATTGTTAATACAATTTTCTACAATTAGTATTAAATTATTATTAACATATAATATATAAAAAATATGCGAGGAGGAGGTGACATGTAGCATGAAGGAAAAAATGTAAGGAGATAGTGACATGGGCATGAGGGAAGGAGAAAGTGACATGTGGCATAAGGGAAGGAGAAAGTGACATGTGGCATGAGGGAATGAGAAAGTGACATATGGCATGAGGGAGTTTTTTTTATTATATTGTTAATAGATTACTCGCTCCCTACAATGTCATTATTATTGCAGTGCACGTTTTTCTCATCCCTTCATTTCTTCTTCCATATTCTCTGTACCTCATCAATATTCTTCAATTTCAATACCTCTTCATTTCTTCTTCTTCCATATTCTCTATACTTCTTCAATTCCACTTTTCGCATACTTCTTCAATCATGTACTTTAGGTAGCCATGTTTACTTTGTTGCTACTGTCCAAAACATGAAGATCATCTTTCTAAAAGTGTTACCTTTTAACCATGTTCACTAAGCTTTTATGGTCGAAAAATAGTTGGAGATCCCTACTCATGACACATTTCATGATTCACAATTTTTTTGTAGTTAAAGTTTATGTTTTTACATTATTATTTGTTCCAAAGGTCATTTTTTCTTCTTCTGGAGGTCATTTTTTGCTAACTTTAATCATTTACTTGCTTTGTTAATATTATTTGTTGCATGTCTTCTTCTTCTTCCAAAATGATACAGTTTCACAATTTTCTGTTAAAAATATGTCTGTTACTTTTTGTGGTCGTTCTTTCAATTTTTTGGTTGAAAATGAGATCTTCACTGTTTATTTGTTACATTTTTTCTTCTTCAAAATGTCGTTGTTTTTTTTTTTACTTTCATCATCTACTTGCTTAGTATATTGCTTTGTATATTTTTTTGTTAATATTGTTTTCTTGCATGTCTTTTTCTTCAAGAAGTGATCCAGTTTCTCATTTTTATGTTAAAAAATATGCCTTTGTAACTTTGTTACCTTTTGTGGATGTTCATCCGATATTTTTTTAAAAAATGAGATTTTTAATACTTATTTGTTACTTTTGTGGTTGAAAATGAGATCCCTATTTATTTGTTACATTTTTTCTTCTTCAAAATGTCATTTTTTTTACTTTCATCATTTACTTGCTTTGTATATATTTTTTTGTTAATATTGTTTTCTTGCATGCCTTTTTCTTCTAGAAGTGATCCAGTTTCTTTTTTTTTTGTTAAAAAAAATATGCCTTTGTTACTTTTTGTGGATGTTCATCGGATATTATTTTTTTAAAATGAGATCTTTAATACTTATTTGTTACTTTTGTGGTTGTTCCTTAAATCTTTATTATTTATTTGTCATCTTCCTGCTTTGTAAATATTGTATTCTTGCATGTATTCTTTTTCCAGAAGTGATCAAGTTTCACACTTTTTGTTGAAAATTAAACATTTTTTACTTTATGTGGATCTCATATGATATTTTTTTTAAATGGGATCTTTAATATTCATTCAATTTTTTTTGTTAAAAATTCTTCCTTTATTACTTTTTTTTGTTAATATTGATTTCTTATATGTCTTCTTCCAAAAGTGATTCAGTTTCACATTATCCCTTTGTTACTTTTTCAGGATCTCTATCTGATATTTTTTTAAGAATGGGATCATTAATATTTATTTGTTACCTTTTTAAAATTGCATTTGACAATTTTTAAAAATGCAATCTTTATTATTTATTTGTTATCTTTTTATAACTTGATTTTTTTCAATTAGTTGTTTAATAGTGCCTCTCAAAGTTTGTTGACTTCCTATGATATTGATATCCACCGTTTAAAGTTGTGGCTTGTGGGTTATGAAATTTCCTTTGTTCATTTTAGGGTTTTCTAAGTTTTGACTGTTGAATTTTAATTGCACGATTTACTCTAAAATGAATTGAAGGGCACATGTCTGACCTCTTCTGATATTTTTGATGCACATTTATAATGACTTAATTATTTTGTGAAAGATTGTTGTTATTAGAATTATAAAACTTTGGAATGTTCAACTTCTACCTAAACCCGGACATTTGGAAATAAGTTGGAATAATGATGGTTGATAATTGATATATAAGGAATTAATGTTTATATTTTTTATTTTCCTCTCCTTAAATCAGTCAATCATAAATAATAATAATGGTAATGCCACAACTTTTTATAATGTCAGTTGTTGTTAGTTAATGCTAAATATAGATTAAATAAATAAGAAATGAAATGGAGATATACCGTGTTCTGGAAGTAGGTGATACAACAACATCATTGGTGGTGGTAATAGATGTAAAAAATGCATCCATATGAATCACATACTAATTATTTATCATTTGTGTATTGAAATGCATTTATTATAATAGAGTCAATCATTATAACATTAGAATTAGAATATTGAAATTAAGAAAACGTGTAGAGTCTTTAAACTACAATACTTTTTTGGACGGGGATAAATGAGTAGTTTATAGGTCACAATTTGGAATAAAGAGATGAAGTCGTCCCCTTATAACATTAGAACTGTAAAAAAAAGAATTGAAACTTTAGATTTGTAACCAATAGAATTTATAAGTTTTAATATATATTTATATATGTGTGATTTTTAATTTTCCTCTAAGACTCACCAACTATGTCTAGCTGAGAAATGAGTATTTTACATTTAAAAATAGAATGGCAACCTAAGGAAAATAGATAATTCAAATATTAATACAATTTCAATTAAGGTTATTTCTAATTCCTTAATTTTATGTAACGTTCATTATAAATATAAATTTATAAATATTTATTGTTTAATTCTAAAATAAGTAATAAGAAAAATGTATTCCTTAGTTTTAGATGATCCTTATGAATATATTTTGTTTAGAGTTTAGATTTGGTTCTAATATTACAATATTAAAATAGTAACAATAAATATAACATAAAAATTATATTAATTTTTTATTATTATTAATATGTTTTAGTAGTTATTAAGAATATTAGAGTGCAACCATTATCCCAATACATATTATGCATTATAATTAAAATGTTTCTAAATCAATATACTAAGAAACATTAAATTGCAACCATTACCTTATATAATATTAAAATACAACCAGTACATTATAATTGTATTGATTGAAAAAAATTAGTATTGTATACTAAATTTGTAGAGCTCACGATTATAATTATATTGATTAAGAAACATTAATGTCTATTATATTATACATTATAACATTATAGAGTCAATCATTATAACATTAGAATTGCAACTGTATAATAATAAAACTTTATAATATTAGAATTGTAACCTTTGATTTGTAACCAACAAAATTTATAAGTTTCAATATATGTGTGATTTTAAATTTTTCTATAAGGGTGACCAACTGTATCTCTAGCTGGAAAATGATTTGATATTTTACACCTAAAAATAGAACGTCAACCTTAAGAAAATAGCTATTTTAAATATTAATAAAATTTCAATCAATGTTATTTTTTATTCCTTAATTTTAGGTAATATTCATTATAAATATAAATTTATAACCATTTATTGTTTAATTATAAAACAAGTAATATATATTCCTTAATTTTAGATCACCGTGGTGAATATATTTTGTTTAGAGTTTATATTTGATTTTTATATTGCAATATTAGAATGGTAACAATAATAAATATAACATAAAAAGAATATTAACAATTTTCTATTATTAATATTTCTTAGTAGTTATTAAGAATACTAACATTTTTAGAACTTTATTTGTTTGCAATTATTCTTTAGTGAAATAATAATAATACTTATTTTAAAAGAGAATAAAGTATTTTCTCATACCCAAATATAATTTATCTCTTCCAGCGAATAAAAGTATGACATGTGTATAATTTTGTTTACTTTTAGAAATATTTTTATAGAAAATGATCAAATAGAACATATGTTATGATTTTAGTGATATGATGAGCAAACTTATCCCCTTATACTATGAGATAATTTATTCTCATTTTGAAATTATGTTTATTTAAGAATCAATAATAATGTTATAAATTTATTGATAATTTTTTATTTAATATGATAATGATGTGTACTTTATAAAGTCTCACATCCTTCATTTTCAAATAGAATAATATAAAATATAACGAGATCTTTTTCTATCTTTACCCTACATGTAAAATCAACCATAAAAAATAGAATAGTAAAATTAACCAAGTAAAAAGTTTTCTTTTTTGTATAAATCAATTGAGATACTTAGATGATGTAATTGTTCTAATAAGCAAATTGTTATTAAATGTAAGTACTAAGATTATATTTTTTTTATGTTTTCTCTTCTCCTATCTATGTACTTCCCTACCTAATCACATATAAATATTTTTAAAACAAGATACGTGTTGTCTATTAATTAAAAATTTGCAATTAATAGTAAATCAAACAATCCTTTGAAAGATAATAAATTGGTAGGATGATGTTATTTTGCATTCTTATTTATTTATGTTGAAGTTTAGTTTAACATCCATGCGAGATTCAATTGATTAATGAGTGTGATATTATAGATAAAATTGAGTTGTAGCTCTCAATGTATTAGGAGATGTAGAACTTGGATGTTTTTCTACATCTCAAAATAAATTAATTTTTGTTACTGACTTATGAAATAATCATGAAAATAATATACATAAAATGCAAGAGTGATTAATAAAGTAAGTGAGTATGTACTTCCTAACTAATTTAGAGTGTGTTGGAATAATAAGTTTTAAATGTGAGACATTAAAATTAATGTTAAACTTCATAAAAAATTAGTGTAATGTTATTGATCTCAATTATCTATTTTCAAGTCATAAGTGCTTATGTTTTAAACAAAACACGAGTAATAAGTATTTTAATGAATATTTTTGGAGCGTAACGTATATCAATGTTTTATATATAAAAATTGTTATAAGTGATTTTTTTATTTTTATTTTGGAAATAAAAATGTAAAAAGTGTGCACATTGAAGAAAATTGACACATTTATCATAAGTGCTTTAATGAATGTATTTTTAATTATTATTTTACTTAAAAAATTATACACTTTGTACATACAACACTATAAGGATGATCAATTTATGCAATCTAGAGCAACAATTGTATCAACATTAAGATTGTTGATTAAATTAATGAATATGTTGTGAGTAAAATTTTATCGTGAATTTTCTAAATGTCTTTAAATTTTCATTATGTTCGACATAATAAATTTATTAAACTTATACCAATAAATATTCTAACGTATAAATAGATGTGAGGATGTCATATTCATATAAAATATGCTCTTACAAATATAGTTTATTTACATTTATAATATAAACTATTAAAATATCCTTTGTAAATATCTTTTCTTATTTAATATAAGAGGATCTATACCATGTTATTCGTCAACAACTCTAATTTGTCATTTAAATACATAAACATTATCTATGTAATCATCATTAACTTTTTAATTTAAAATTTACTTTGCACTGATTAAAAAAATTCATGCAATACACATTATCACCCGTGCGAATGCATGGATCTCATACTAGTTGAGTGTAAATATAAAATATCTTACAAGTCATTGATTTATTGATAATAGCACATGCATAAGCCACTTCAATTGATTTATTAAATTAGAGGTTATAAGTAGCATTTTGAACAAAACCCCCAAATTAAATAAGACTAATAATGACTTGTTTTTTCTAAACTCTGGTTCTATCGAGAAGGGAAAGGAAAGGAGAGGGATGAGAGGGTAAAGAGGGGGGAGGAAAGGAAGGAGAAGGGAGGGCAAATCCAACTAAACCTCTCCCTTGTTTGGGAGTGTGGAATTTAGATAGGAGGGGATTGAGAGTTAATGTAATACAAAAATACTATTTTACCCCCCTTTTAAAAAATCAATAGTATGTTATGTATTATATGTTATAGAATAATATTAATAAGAGTAGTTAGGTAATTTGGCTTATTTTATTTTCCTCCCAAAACACCCCAATTTGGGGGAACTAGGTATTTTGACATTTGGAGGGTTTGAGGGGGTTTGAAAAATCCTTCAAAACCCTCCCCTCTCCTCCACTAAACTCCCAAACAAGGGAATCCCTCTCCTAAACCCTCCCCTTCCTTCCCTCCCCTCCAAAATGGTACTCCCAAACACACCCTAAGTAAATTATTATAAATTATTATAACTTATAAATTCTTGAAGACATTGTGAAATATATATTACAAATAAATTGTATATAAAAGATAAGATTAGATGAGCAAGAAAGATGAAAATCTTGCTTATGCTACAAGATTTTGCATAAGAATTTGGCACAATGCAAGTTGATAGTTGTTTATCCAGTTTAATATTTAGAATTGTCAGTATAATTTTTTTTTTGTATGGGAAATACATCAATGCACATATAATTTATTAATTAATAATAATTAATAGATGGATATGTAGTATAAAAACTCTTTCACTATTATTGTATAATTTATTTTTTCTAGTTTGTCTAGTATTAATATGTAGACATGGCCAATGGGTGGTTTTAAACTTCTAATTTTGTTTTCAAAGATTTTTAATGAAGACATTATAATAACTTCCACCATTAAAATGTTTACTCGTAAAGATGGACTTAGTTTCTCCTCCTAAGTGGTGCCAAATTCTAGTAAAAAGTATATTACACTCGGGAAAATCTCATCTAAAATAAGTAAGAATATAAAGTAGCAAAGTAAAGATGCATTCGTGATTAGATAAATACATTTAGATCTCAACTCACTTGATCATCTAAAATGGTAATTTGTTTTATGCGAGTATTAAAAAAATTTACGAGGCAAAGTCCTAAACATGGATGGATTCCACATCCTTTTGGGCTCAGGGCTGAATAACACAAAGTATGGTCACAACTCACAACAAAGGCTGGTAGCAGAAACACATGTTCACTCAATTTGTATTAGTTTTATGTACTTTTTACCTTAAGTACAAACAATTAATATACTTTTTTTTTTGGGTATGTGATTGTTCATTCTAATAAATGTTACTATCATGAATCAATTTTTTAATTTTTATTTTAGTTTTTTAAAATTCAATGGAATCTTACGCTACTAGATCAAAATGTTGTTGATTCGTATTTCTTTTATTTGGGTTTGAATGTACGGTCTTTATAGTTGTTGTTTTATAGAATTTAATCCCTTAAATTTAATTGGTACTATTCAACAATTTTATTTTTGCAAGGACATAATTTGTTTGACGAATGACCACATAAAGAATTAGATACAAAATTAAGTCCACAAATTTTTTAATCAAGTAAAGTACACAAGTAAAAAAAAACTTCTTAAAAAATAAAAATAGTTATTTTCCATACCTCTTAGAATTATTGAGACCACCATTTAATCTTTTATCTTCAATAGAATCTGCCCTTAATGTTTTTAGTAAAGAAATAAAGCCCTTTGCCTTTTGCTTTTTACTCTATTATCCATGTTTATCTTTAGTGATAAGACTTGGTCAGAAATGAGTATATTTGTCCATGGAAGAATCAAGGATAGGGGCACAAAGCAGGTAATGAGAGATCTTATAAACCTGTCCCACATGTATATAGACCATTCCTAGTAGTAAGTAGTATAAGTTGGTGGGACAAATTTATCTATCTTACCATTTAAAATCTTACTTTTTATAAAAGTATTACCTTATATATCAAATAAAAGAAACCATTATGAATGACGACTATTTGATCCTTAATCTCATTCGCATTTAATTATGTCCATCATAATGAATGACCTATGCTATTATATGGTTGAATACAACTCCTAGTACTGAAAATAAGATGTGAAATATAATATTTTTAATTAAAAAACAAATTAATCCCCATAAGATATGGTTAGGCCATGTGGTCCACAAGATGTCCCATCCCTAAATTTTCAAGTACCTAACCTGTCCTACAATTATTTTTGAAGGATTAAATTAAATGTTTACTATAAATATATTGTACTGCTTAATTCTATCAGTCAAGTATTTACTCTCGTACCGGAATAGTACAATAATGTCAAAAAAAAGTTAAAAGAAGAATTTTCCTTAGCCATAAAAGAATGTAATTGAAATTAATACAATTAACATTCATAACCTCTTTAATTTTTACTAACATAGAGATAAAGTCCCAATTTATGAATAAAGTCAGAACGAATGAAGAATGAAAATACTTTATATCACTCCAATATATTATTCTCATTGTCACAAATCTAAATAATTATTGATTTTATGGGTTAAGTGACTTTATATTTCGGGTATTGACGTGACAATTTTTAATGAGATTGTTGTTTCTCATTAGTGATAAAGGAAGTGATATAATTGAGTGTGTACATAAGATTTTAGTTCCTCAATGACACATTGGTGAACTACATACAAGATGTAAATTTCATCATATTCTAGTCATTTTACATTGAACATTGTGATTCTTCTATGTATAAATCCATAAATTTAAGAGTAGGTATGAGTAAAATGTTATTCTACTTAATCATTCAGTTTGATCCAATTTTAATTAGAGTCATCTATAGTGGGGTTTTATTAAATCTACGACCATGTTCAAGTTCATAAATTAGTTTATATTAATAATATTTAGGATCAAATAAGGTTTTAACCCAATAAAAATCATCCTTAAACATTTATTTAAGGCAGCAATTTAGTTGCTCAATATTTCTTCCATATGACAATTTAATTCAAAAAAATGGATTAATTTAGATGAAGTAGAAAATTTGAAGAACTAATAGATGATATCAATTTATGTAGAAATTGTACCACGACAAAATTCTCAAGACTATTTAGTAATTTTATTTCATTCATTATTGGGAAGTAAGTTTTTTCTAAGAAACAAATTATGTCTCTTCTTTTTTTCCTATAACAAATATGAAAGCAAATTACTTTACCCTACATTTATCATGTGACTAAACATCAACGTTGCATGTTTGATCAGTCTGAAACTTCATCACCGCAGTGGCTACTCCGATAGCATTATTCCGGCCACCGCCGAGTGTAATATACGCCGGACAGTTCACATCAATGTGATACCTCCCGGAAACCCAAGTCCCCACCTTCCACTTCACTCTTCCGTTTATCTTAACGTTCACCAAAGTCCCTCCTGCGTCCTGATCTTGCTGTAGAGAACTCAACACGTATGGCGACACCGGCACGGTGTTGCCATACAAGAACGGCGACCATACAGTAGCTTCACGATGGCCCTGATAGGTTACCGGGACCATCGTGTAGCTAGAAATCTGTTGGCCGCGGTAGGAAGCGTAGACACCAAGTTTTTGATAGTAAATGCCAATGCGTGCATTAGGGTTGAAGGATGAGATCGTGGCTTGCATGGTGGTGGTGAGGGTGTTAGGGGTGGGAGAGGAAAAAGAGGGTTCGGTGGCGGTGGCGGTGGTGGAGGAGAGGTTGAAGGTGTAAACGGTGAGATCTTGAATGATGAAGTGTGGTTTGGAGGGTTGGAGGATGATCCATATTAGGAAGATGATTAGGAGGATAAGGATGATGAAGGTGGTGATTCCGACGAATATGCGGCGGAGGAGCTGGCGGCGCTCCTCATCATGGTGGCCACAGTCCTTTGACATGGTGAAAATTTGTCTAGCTAGTTGTGATTGAAAGAAGAAAAGTGGTGGTTATTGTTTAGCTTATATGCTAAGGCAAAAGAAAAAGTATAAAGTTTCCTTTGCTTGCAATGGACTCACAAATTTGGTGCATATTTGTTACAAGAAAATATGCATTATATATAGGCGAAAAAAAAAAAACAAGGAGTGATGAAGTGTTTCCACTAAAAGACTTGGATTTGGTAACTTTAATTTGGTCTTATGGTTTGTTATGTAAAGTACAAGCATGCATTATATGTTAAGTTGGGTTATATGTCCAATCAAAATATATATTATCCTCACCATGATATATACCCACAACATTTGCATTTTTAGCGAATTGTATAAAAAACAACATGCTCTCAATACTTCAATTATTAAGCTACAAAATGCAAATGCATTAAACCGCATCAAAATCACATTAATTCAAAAACAAATTTTATCATAAAAACTTATTTACACCACCATAACTCATGTAGATGAGAATAGTTAATTTTTTTTATAGGGAATACTATATACATGCTGTGGGCTAGACAAATAAGCATGTTATTTGAACGCCCGAAATTGGTAATTAACTTAAGTAACTTAAGTGATAGTTCCTCTTACATTTGCATATAAAGTTTCTCTTTTAACCTCTCATACTTAGATTAATTTACGGTGTAAGTGTATCGACCAAGTGTAAAATCATTTTCTTTAGACAAAATGTCTTAATATAGCTAGCTATAAAATTCTGGACTGATTTATGGGTGGGGAGTGATACTCTCAAAAGTTCATTTCCCAGATTATTTCAGGTGGCTTTGGATAAAGAGGTAACTGTTATTTCCTTGGGTGCATGGAATAACGGGGTTTGGTCATGGATTTTGAGATGGAGAAGGAACTTATTCTCTTGGTAGATGAAGAATCTTGAAGAACTCCTTAGACAAATCCATGGAATTGTGACCCTAAACAACACTCCGATGACTCTTAGAATTGGATTCATGATACGAATGGAAAATACTTGGTTAGGAATGCTTATCAAACTCTACAAAAAGTGAATGGAAGTTGTGGTCTTGCCTTCTTCAAAAGACTATGGGCTTGTAATGCTCCGGCAAAGATGAAATGCCTAGTGTGGAAAATTGCCTTGGATGAGTTACCAACTAGAGTGAACCTTTCTCGTAGAAGTGGACTAATTGCTCATGACACCCTTCTTTGCTCTCTTTTTGGTAAGGTGAAGGAATCTACTAGTCATTTGTTCTTCTCTTGTTATGTATCTTATCTTGTTTGGCAACAACTCTATTCCTGCTTTGGGCTATCCTCCATTATTCATTATGACGTCATGTCTTCTTTTGCAATCCATGAAAGTGCTCTATGGTTGGAGAATAAGAAACAAAAATGGTGAATGACAGTTTGGTTTGTCACAATTTGGACTATTTGGCACATTAGGAACAAAACTATTTTTGATAATAAGATGTTCCAAGTAGATGAGGTGATGGAGCTTATTTTTATGTACTCTTGGAGCATTCTCAATGCTCGCTTTCCTCTTTTTTCTTATTCACTTGTTGATTGGGTGAGACACCCATCAAATTGTCTCTCACTTTATTAATTTAGAGATTATGTGGATAGAAATTCCACTTGTTCTCCTAATTTCTTTATCTCTTAATTAATAATATTTTCATTGCTGATAAAAAAAAATATAGGTAGCAAAAAGAGTGTCTATACCCTTTTAAAGTTTGAGTAAAAACCGCGTGAAGGGTAAAAGATTAAAGAAACTTATTTACTAGGGAAGACAATCCATAAAGCCAAAACCAAAGGATTGGACCCAGGGGTAGAGGAAGGTAAGGTTTATCTTAGTGTAACTTAAAATGGAAATGAAATATTCAGACATGGAGTTAGGTTTATCTTTGTATAACTTAAAATGCAAATAAAATCAATGCCTAATTATGTGCATACCCAAAAGTTGTCCAAAGTCTTTCTATATAAACCTTAATGACTTTTCATACGTAATAACTATAATAGGTAAAAATAAATATTTCTTATGTGATCAGCAAAGAGTTTGACAAGTTCATTGTAATCATTTCCACATTTCTTCTCCTTTTCTTCCCCCTTTCAATTGAACGAACATATTATGTAACTACTTCGGTAAAAAGAGCTTTATATTTGTTACTAAAGTACATTCTTATTCAAAAAATTGAGTGCAAAGATAAAATAATTTAAATTATATATAATTATTGAATTTTAATGATATTTTAGTTTTCTCACTTAAAATTACTCATAAATAAACAAGATACATTAAGTGTTGATATAGAGTCAAATCTGCCCTATATTTGCTGAACTTTCATATCACATGACAAGTCCACACCGATGTTACCGTTATTTGGAAGGGCACCCCATGGAAGATAGGAATACTAACCTTTAAGGAGGTCATTTTCCCAACATTTTGTGAACGAAAGTGTGAAACCCAAACTATTTTATTTGGACACAGTGAAAGTTCTAATTTTAGAAAAAAAATTAATAATAAAATATTTTTTTAACTAATTAGAAGAAGTGACAGATAAAATAACTCATTTTTTAATAAGAGAAAATGTGTTCCCCATAATTTAGGCCTCCAACAAAAAAAAATTGATCAGAGGTAGATTGAGAAACGAACTAGTGGGGCCTAAATTCATCATATTATTATTATCATTTGAAGGTGGTTGGAAGTGGGTGATGGATAATTCTAAGAAAAACAACCACTAACTCCAAAGTTCCCTTATCTTTCAAGTTAGACATATTGGCCTTCACAATTTTCAGTACACAAATCATGTTTTCCTAATGCATGGCCACTTTCTAGTCATTTTCTCTATGATTCGATTTTATCACTCATTGTAATTTCATTATAGTTTGGTCGTCAATATGACTATACATTATTTTTGTGTGTGGAAGTAACATATCACAATGAATACTAAAAGGTTGAGAGATTGTCTAAGAACTTTTGTGTTTCAACGTAGAAGAACAAATATAAATATTTCTATGATACCTAGAATTTATATCTTGGTCTTGCACCATATCTTTCTAACACTAACTATATGTTAATGTACCAATGATAGAATTTTAAAATTGAACTATAGATCATTCCACATGACATTTAGATATGGTTCACAACCGGTTTGTTCAATTAAATTTATGGTTCACACGACTCAGCTTTACCTTGTAGGCAAACGAAGAATCTGTTTCCAGGAAGTTAACCAGCAAACAATCTCATTATTGTGCCTAGATTCACTATCTTATAGTTAAATTCAATCTAGTTCTTAAAACATTTGCCATAGCAACATCATCAAATTGCAAGGCATCCCCCCTACAGGTTAGGATAAGCTACCTTCTCTTTTCATTTTATCATCAATTAATTAAAGGAACCTTATGAATGTGGAAAAGTGGGAGTAGAATTTTCTTTGAATATTCACTTCAGAAAATGATTCAAAATGAGAAGGAACGGACAAAATGTAAAAGATAATAAGAATAAAGGAAGGACAGTCACATGATATCACAACATTGATGAAGGATTCCATATGCCAAAAATAAAGTAGAGAGGAAAAAGCATATGAAAATATCAATATGGGTAAATAGTAAATGACTAATTGTCGAATAAAAACCACATGATATCATTTCATAATTGACAATTCCATCTAACTTATTATCATTTTTCCCTTTTGGGCTAATCCAGTAGCTCTTGTTTCTTACTCCATAAGAAGGCAAGGTTTCATCTTTCTTACATCAACCAGCATCTCCTATGGGGAACAAAAATTTCATTTTTATTTGAGTCTCACACATTATTTTATAATTTATTACAACTCCATATAAAATAAGAACAACATAACTTTTTTCCTACTATAACAAACATCATTCCTATTCTTATTTAGGTCACACAACATCTACTTTTTCCCCACAACATCTACCTCTCCTCACTTTTCTTTGGCTAAGAACAACAAAAAATTGTTCTTATTTAAGAAGAAAAATTAGAAAATAAGAACAACGCAATGAAGAACAGAATAAAAATGTTTTATTCCATTAAGAATAACCTTAACCTTAAGAATAATCAATGTGATTGTTCTTCGCTTCTCAAGATAGAAAAGAAAAGATCAACTTTCATCCTTATTATAGTTCTTAGTTTCTTACCCAATCCCAACACAAAACATTGTCTTACATTGCAACAAAAGAAACTAGGAGTATTCCATCACACACAAAAAAGGATACAAAAAACAAAAGACCAACTCCCCTAGATAGAATAGGTACAACAAGTTGCTAACCAACCAAGACCAATTTCCGAAGAGGCCCAAAGGGATCATGTATGGTTTATTTCTAAGAAGTAACACTCATGAAAGAGTTATTGTAAAGTGTTGCATACATTTAAGAGGAAAAAAAAATGCTCACAACAGATTCATGAGTATATTAGTAAACCAAAGAAACTTTCTACAGAATCAAGAAAAAAACTTGTTCTACTGAACCAACTGCAATCCAGAAGTGGTTCTTAATGAACATAGATTGGTGAAAATGACATTTATTCTTGATCACAATATCAAATAGTGAATAGAATAACTCACCAACTCATATAGATAGGAAAAATTATGTGGATAGAGTAGTTTGACTACATTATTACACGTTTAGTTTAGGTTTTAAAATATTTATGAAACTATAATTTTTTAGGGACTCGTAGATGACATCCACGATTTTGGGGAAATCGTGAACCTGCAATGCAATTCACCTGGGAACTTGTGCATTGCAAACACGAGATATGCTGACATGTCATGCACAACTTCCTTACTCGTGAATTGGAAACTCGAGTTTCAATAAGACAAGGTGAAAAACTAATTTTCACATTTTCCTTTTACACGGTTGTTTAGTTAGGGTTTTAGGGGTTAGTTTTAGGGAGTTTAGTTAGGGTTTTTTATTTTAGTTAAGGTTTATGATTTTAGTTGTATAAAAATAAAAGTCATAAATTAAAATAAGAAGACAAAATAATGAAAATGAAATTGATAATTTTACTAGGAATTGGAAAATGATTACATTATAAAAAAAAATAAGAAAACGAGAATAAATGTTGGATGATGTAGTACTTATAAATCTTTTACACTACATTGTATAGATATTACATACGTATATTTTTTAAAATCTTTTAACTTTTTTTTGTTACTATTAAGGATATTGCTTCATCTTTTGGATAAGGAATTAATCTCATTTAGGGTGAGTGGTTGTCTCTTCCAATAAGTGTCTTATACAAGAATCAACACTTGACATTTTGGCCGTTCTGAGATCTAGCATAACTTTATGTGAAGAAGATCTTGCTCCTGACCTTGACACAATTTTGATGAAGACACCAACATCATCAAAAAGAAGAAAATGGAGAATACTTATAAAGACAATGAAGATTCAAGCTTCAAGATATTCAATACTTTTAGTCTAAGTCTAAATATGCACTTCTATTTTATACTCTTGATTATACAATAGTAGTAATGCTCAAACTATTTTTTAAGAAAATTGAAACACTTTAAAATACTTAAAACAATTTTCAAAAATAGTGTGTAATTGGTTATCCAACTTAAAACTGATCAGAGTAATCCATTACTGTCTTTGAGTATCAGATTACCAGTGTTATTAAAGTTGAGTAACCGATTACTCAATTTGCTGTAATCGATTACTCTAATTTGAAGATAAATGATCAGTGGACAGAACACTTGAGTAATCGATTACTTAATGTTGTAATCGATTATTGTGAGCTGTTGCATTAGATTTTTAAATTCAAAGTGAATGAGTTTCAATCCAAAAGACATGTTTTCATTCCAATCAATTCCTACCCTTAAAAAGAGACATTTTGGCTGATTGGAAAACCTATATAAATGCATTGAAACTTACAATTGCAACATACAACATATGCACAACTCTTATACAAATTTCAAAAACTCTTACACATATTCTGAAATTATTTTCTACATTTTTTGCAACAAATTCTTAAACTTTCAAAATTGATTTTTCTGAAGCTGCTTAAAGTGAAAATGTTTCAAATTTATAAACTTATAACGAACATTAGTACTAAGTATATTAAAGACTTGTTTGGATTGCAAGTTACATCACTTTCATACTTGTAAAGGCAATTCAATCATTGTTGTACATTCTTCATTATTATTGCAAAATACTTTCTTTCATGAGGTGTGATAAGAAAAGGGATTAGAATCACTTGAAAATGTGTTTTCCAAAAGTGAATAAGGATTAAGGAGTGTGTAAGGTACATAGAATTATCGGGGTGAGATATTGTAATTACAACTCATAATCTTTAGTGGAAAAATATATTGTGCTGCAAGAGTACTGGATGTAGCATTCGGTGTACAAGAATGTGAACCAATATAAAAATTCTTGTGTACTCTCTTCTCCATTATCTCTTTGATTTACTTATTAATTTTCTGCATATATTTTTCCGATGCACTTTAACTCTTGATTTTGCAAAAAAAATTGACATTATTTTAAGTCAACTAATTCACCACCCTCTTAGTTACAATCTCAGTCTTACACTTTACACCACTAAAACAATATCTTGTTGGTTATCATCAACTATTATCACTAATACATTTTCACTGTAATTAATAAGGATTTTCTTATAAAAAAATAATTAATGTACTTCAAAATAATTAATAAGGATTTTATTTTTTATTTTTTTTGTACATGGGAAACAAAAAAAACCAAGCATAAAAATAGAGTCAGTTTCATTTTGATTTTCTACTCACTACCATTTATTTTTAAAGAGAATTACAGGCAGTTTAATTTTGTATATGAACTCAGATTTTATGGTGATACTTCTGTACACGTGACCATTTTAATAAACTATAACTCGTGTATATATTTTTTTAATAAACTATACTCATGTTTTGGATTACCAGCATAAAAATATGTATTCACATTAATTTATAATTATCACAACATCATTTAAATAAAACTGCGCAAAAAAATTATATTCAAGGAATAGTTTGAGAAACATGATATCTCAAACTAATACAATAAATTCAAAATGCCAAGTGCTATAACTAGCTGGAAATATTGGATATTCTTATTGCAGTAAGTGAACATGTACACGTGAAGTTGCCTTGATATCGAGAAAGAGCAACACCTCAAAAAAGGATAGAAGTTTTTATCTTTTTTCTTGACATAAAGGAAATTTTTTCTAGCATTTAATATACATACACCGAATGTATAAGTGTTTTTCATCAAATCGTTCATCAAATATATAAATTAATGGTAAATGTTATTTTGATAGTGTAAAAAACTTTCAATAAAGAAATATACTCAAACAAATTTATATACATATTATTTTGTGATTTTATGATTTTTACTATACGTGATTATGTTTAATTTAAACTATTTCTCTACAAATGTATATGCTCAAGTTCTTTGTATTCGATGTACCAAAAAAATTATTTGTTTTCATTAAACCAATATTCTTTCTAACTTATCATACGATAAAGTTGTGTATGTAAATTCCAAAGGAATGGATGATATCTTAAACATGTCTTCTTACTTTCTCACTGCAAAGTGCAAACGCATCTTCACCTCATGAATATCTCTATTTTCAATTTGTTTTATTGCAAAAGATACCCAAAAGTCCAAAACCACATCAATCAGTCTTTCCAACTTTTCATTCTTTGGCTATGACTTCATGTTGTCATAAATCATATAAAAGTTTATAAAAAAAAATTAGATAGAGAAGAATCTCAGAACTTAGAAAATGAAATGTTCAATTGCCACCCTATTTCTACCTAGTCTCCTTACCCTCAATGGCACTACCAATCATGGCTACTTTTACCTTAAACTGCCTAGTACATGTAAGAGATTTGAGGCAAGTAGTGAATATGATGGATAGATTGGGTTTCTATCATAAGTGGAGGATGTGGATTAAAAATTTACTTCATTCAAACTTAGTTTTCATTTTGGTTAATGGGAGTCCGACTAAAGAGTTTTCTATGGCAAGAGGTTTGAGGCAAGGGGACCCAATTGCACCTTTTTTATTTCTAATTGTTGCTGAAGGTCTTAGCGACATAATGAGAACAGCAGTTTTGAAGAACATATTCACTGGGTATAAGGTTGGCAAATATGATGTGATTCTTTCTCATTTGCAATATGCGGACGAACCCTTCTAATTGGTGAGAACTCTGAACATAATGTTTTGGTGCTGAAAAGTATTTCGAAATGTTTTGGATTGGCTTCTGGGTTGAAAATTAATTTCCACAAGAGTAGCGTCATGGGTCTTAAGTCAAATCAAGACTTTGTTATGAAGGCGGTTGAAATGTTAAATTGTATTGTTGGCTCTGTACCCTTCAAATTTCTCGGGATTCCTATTGGAGCTAATCCTAAACGACTCTCCACTTGGTCTCCTATAATTGATATTTTCAAAAAGAAGTTATCTCTCTGGAAGCAAAAGCTCATATCCTTCGGTGCTCGGGCAACTCTCCTTAAATCGGTATTATGCTCCTTACCTATATATTATTTCTCTTTTTTTAAAGCCCAATTTCTGTTATTAATATGATTGACAAAATTCAAAGACGTTTTCTTTGGGGGAGGGGGGAAGAGAGAAAAGGCATTCATTTGGTAAAGTGGAAGAATGTTTGCAGGCCAAAAGAGGAAGGGGTCTAGGGGTTAAAAATTTGTTTGTGTTCAACTTAGCTCTTTTAGGTAAATGGAGGTGGAGATTATTAATCGAGAGAGATGCTCTTTGGGTGAAAGTCTTAAGATCTAGATATGGGGATGAGTTTTTAAGTAATGGAGTAGGCGGTGTTTTTGAGTGTTTCAGGAAAGGTTCTTCTTGGTGGAGAGAATTAGGAAATCTTAGTCATAACAGGGAAGGGATTGGTTGTGGGTGGGTAGATGGTGGTTTCCATAGGTCTTTAGGATGTGGATCCTCTATTAAATTTTGGACTGACGTTTGGATAGGGAGAGATTCTCTCAAAAATGCCTTTACAAGATTATTTCAGGTGGCTTTGGATAAAGATGCAACAGTTGAATCTTTGGGTGCATGGAGAGATGGAGTTTGGTCTTGGAATATTCAATAGAGGATGAACTTGTTCGCTTGGGAGGAAGAGGATTATGATGATCTCTTAAAAACAATCCATGATTCTAAACCTAAACCACAAAGTGAAGATACTTGGATATGGTTACATGAATAATGTGGGAAGTATTCGGTCAAGAGTGCATACCAATTTTTACAAAAACAGGAAGGAAGCAACGATCTCATTTTCTTCAATAAGCTTTGGGCGAGTAATGTCCCATCAAAGATGAAGTGCTGGAAAATTGCTTTGGATGGTATTCCAACTAAACTCAACCTAGATCATAGAGGGGGTTTAGGAGTACATGACTCCCTTTTGTGTGTTTTTGTGGTGAGTTGGAGGAATCCACTAGTCACTTGTTCTTTTCTTGCCCAACATCCTACATTATTTGGCAAACACTCTATTCTTACTTTGGACTTACCTCTATTATTCATAATGAAGTAAAGACACATTTGTCAATTCATGCATCTTTGTTACGGATGGACAACAAGAATATCCATTTGTGGATGACTCTTTGGTTTGTCACAATTTGGACTCTTTGGCATATTAGGAACAAAAATATTTTTGAGAACAAGCGTTTTCACCTTGATGAGATGATGAAGCTTATTTTACTACATTCTTGGAGTCTTATCAATGCCCGCTTCCCTTTCTTTTCTTTTTCTCTAATTGCTTGGTTGATGAACCCTTCAAATGATATTCTTCCTTATTATTTGTAGGGATTTAGTAGATAGGAGTACCACTTGTTCTCCTAATTTTTCTTTATCTCTATATTAATATTCTTATTGCTGATAAAAAAAATTATGATCGGGTGAGACACCTATCAAATTGTCTCTCACTTTATTAATTTAGAGATTATGTGGATAAAAGTACCACTTATTCTCCTAATTTCTTTATCTCTTGATTAATAATATTTTTATTGCTGATAAAAAAAATGTGAAGATGCTTACTCATATAAGAAGTGTTTATTTTAATTTATACTACACGATCTTTATTATGATTTTTTATCTAGTTGAATGTATTGTTTTTTTAGAATATTGTTTGAGTTGAACAATTATGGTATAACGAAACTAGCTCTTTTAGAAATAATCTTTTCAATGCAAAACTAGAATTGTAGTCTTTGCTCAACAAAAAAGAATGATATTCACTACTTAACTAAAATGATATCTTCTCAGGAACTAATAATTATAATGAATTAAAAATAGGGAAGGTATGAATGTCTAATTTTTTAAACTGAAATGATATATTATAATTGATACGAAATAAATATGACAATATGTTTGGAGAAGACAAATCGTTTTAGAGAACTAAACTATAATGTAATAACAAATGAAACATGTTGTGTAGTGAGTTAAAGCGTGTGTAAATCACTAGTCTCGTGTGTATAAAAATGAATTTGGTACATAAAAAGTGTATATATAATATCCTTTTTATACAACGATGAGAATGAAATATGAATCAAGGCAATGATATGAGCTACTCAAACCCCACTTCTTACTTGGGAAAATAATGTCTTAGTTTGATGGCAACTTTTATCTACATTTTCTAACCAAATGCATTTAACTTCAATCTTAAGATATATTATGAAGTGATTGTGAGATAAAAAGTCTGCATTATTATAATCAGTCCAAACAAAATAAAAAAATTATATGTTAATGTAGCATGCACATAGAATCAAACTAAGAAAGCAAACCCTTTTAAGTTCATATTACTTTGCTTTATTCAGTTTATAGTTACATCATTGACATCATTGATTATAAGAAGATAAGAGATTTGCATTATTGTCACCTGCCAGGTGATTTTTTCAGGTGGCTCAACATCCTCATAAATAAGACGGTTCTGTCACATATCTTCTACATCACTATCTTTAATCATTTCTTCATAAAAAATGGCTGCATGTGCCATCATTCTATTCCTTCTATGATACCACTATAAATTCATGTTACAGCTTTTCACCTTACTTGCTCACACCACTTGCATGCAAACATTGTTCATATTCAAACAAAAGATTCTCTCTAATGGCATCAAAAATTATCCTTTCCTCTTTCATTTTGCTTGTCCTATTGTGCTTGCTTCTCATGAGAGAGACTTCTGGTTTGTCATTAATTAAACAACAAGTTTTATTTTTGATATTTTCATGGTAGTTACTTGAGTCTAAGCATTCATATGATGTTTTGTTTATTCACTTTTTTGGCAGATTGTGGTTCTGTGCATGAATGCATTGGTTCTAATGCAGTTCTTAAGGAGATTCGGAATAGGAAGGTTATTACTCTACTATAAACTTTTAAAATACACAGGTTTTTCTCTTCTGTCTTTTTCCCCTCCAAGTTTTTCTATTATCATAACATGAAAAAGATCTTTTTGCAGGTTCTATTTATATTCTCGTTTATGGATTAGTATGCTAATACATTATTATTATACCCCTTCTTAATTAGTAAAACAGAAAAGAAAGATTGGTAGTTTTCTCTATTATTTTATTCTTGGCTCAATTGTTTCTATTTTCACAAAATATGTGAATTTTCCCCCCTAGATTCTCAATATCTCTTTTGTTCTTGGACTAGGATATTGATGCATTAGTCAACCTTTCTTACTTAAACACAACTTATATATGCCCTTCCAAGAAAGAAGGGTTTTCTCTATTATTTTTTCTTCCTCAAAAGTTTTTGTACTATAATAAAACGTGAGTTTTTTTGCAGTGTCTAATATATTAACTAATGCATTTAATTTCTATAACATTTCCACTTGTTCAGGTGCTTTCTGCTTTGAAGAATAAGAAAAATAGTTTGAAGGTTAGCCTTGAAGGATCATCATCTAGCACCAAGTATGGTGAAAAGCCACTGAGTTGGGAGTTGAGGAAGGTTCCTTCAGGTCCAGACCCTCTGCATCATAATGGCGGCACCCCAAAAAAGCCTGAAACCCCTTAAACATATTGAAGTTACTAGCTTGCTAATGTAATCTGAGCCTAGTTTTTTTTGTTATCAAGATCCATGTCTATCTACTTATGGTTAGTTAGTTTGACAATTATGTAAGTTTAGTACTATAGTTTTGACTTTGTACTAGATATATGTTGGCTTGTTTCTGTTCCTTTTATTATTAATAACAAGTTTTTTTAAGCGAATGCAGTTATTTTATATATGGCTAAATTTTGAATTTAAGTTTAAATGAAGTTTAATCTCTGTCCACATTGCAAGCTGAAATGAAGTTAACAAAATTGAAGAAGTTTAGAAATTTGCTACACTTTTAACTTCTCGACCATTTTATATATGATAAATGTAATAATCGTAAGATAATTTCAATTATAATGTTTTTTCATTAAAAGACCATTATTTTATATAATTTTAATATAAAAAAATTTATTTTGTTTTAAGTATTATGTTCTGCAATTAGTTGATAATGAAAAATGTTATCAGGAAATAGAAATAATTTATAAGATTGTAATCATAAATTAATTAGAAATAAAAATATAAGGTAATCAACCTTTTAATAATACATAAAAGTTATGGAACATAATTTATATTGTTAGTTTTTCTATCTCTTTAGTTATTAAGAAGTATTTGAGCAATAATTTAATGTGATATTAGAGGAATGTAAAAGTTAATTGAGAGCTCATAGGAGTGTTGTTAAAATCGTACTGGTTATCAAATTGGTCAGGATACTAGTATAGTAATATAGTAGTTCAATCAGTGTTTTAGTAATTAAACCGCATGCCGAGTAAACCGGACATATCTGCTTATATTTATACATATATAAACCTATAATAAAAAAATTTCAAATAGGTAGATACTCAAATTTATAATCTAAATTCTTAATGTACTCAAAATTCACCTAAACAAACAATTTTAAGTCTTTAACAAATTTAAAGTCTAACTTACAAAACATATATCAATCCAAAAGTATCATTTAACAACCGTAAAATATAAATAAATGATACAAGTTCACAACTCAATCTACAAAACAAATAAATTTGGAGTTTTAACATTTAATATCAATGAATCAAAGTTATCTCATATCGAGATTATATTTTTGCACTAAATCCTATCTTGAGACAGTACTGTAAGATTACACAAATGTCACTAAGATTACACACGAATGTTAAGAACCAAAAGATGTAATCTAAGTATACCTTGGAAGCATGTGTCTTGAAGGGTTGGAAATATATGTCACCTTGTAATATGTTTTTAGGTCTTTTTCTAAAAAAAAAATATGTGTATAAACTGATCGGTTTAGTCAAATAACAGCCGGTTCATCGGTTTTTGACTGGTTTTGATACTTGACTGGTTCAATATTTATACTTTATCGATTAGGAGTTCGGTTCACTAGTTTTTCGGTTGAACTGACCGGTATGATACGGTTTTTACTTCATTGGCGTGTAGTTCTTAATTGTGGGTTGAAAATAATTGAAAATTTGTCATTAATTAAACTACAGTTATACTAACTTCAATAAATGTGAATTGATATTGTGTATACCATGTATCACTCTTTTATTAATGCTGTGGGAAATATATAATATTTTTAAGGAGGCAAATGTTATTTTAGTGATGATAAAGGAAATAATATAAAAATATATTTTAATAAGGATAAAGGTAGAGTTTCATTATTAGAAGACATATAAAATTGTTAAAACAATATATGAAATATAAAGTAAGGAAAGAAAAAACAAAGTTAAGTTACATTTTTTGTGTGAATGCTCTAAGTTTTCTCAAATGATACATCGACTCAAACCAAATTTTCTCATGAAAAAAGCAAATTCAATTGAAGTTAACAAACTAAAACTAATGAAATAGGGACACTAGTTACGAGAAAAGGAAGTTAGATATGTTTAGAGTAGTCTGATCTCTGCAATTAGAAATTGATAATTTATGTTATAACAAATTAATTATATTTATTTAAAGTTTGAACACATCTCAAAAAATCTATTAAAAATAAAACAAATATTTTATAATTATTACAATTTGAATATAAAAATAAACAATGGTGTGCCGAAATTAGTGGTTGTGGAAGATGAGATTTGATATGGAGTGAGAAATAAAAAATGACAATTTGTGAATACAGCTAGCTAGCTCAGTGATGGATTGGACTGAAAGAGATGTTAGCATTATGTGTTTTTGGCTCCTAAACCATGGAATGATACATAAATATAGATACATATATATATAAATATATATGTACCCTTCTCTGTAATAACAAACCTGGACCATCTATTCTCAAATCTCACTTCATCATGACAAACACACCATATTGATGATACCTAGCTACTACCCTATACAGTGACGCAACTCTTAGTACTTTCTTATCATAAATCAGGTGACTTCATTCTTGACACGTATATGTGTCTTCTATAGTTTACTATTTATTTTCTAATGTTTTTAGATTGGTTTGCAAGGAAATTATTTTTCAAAGTGAAAATATTGTTGTATCTTTGCCATAGATATGCTTCCACTTATAAAGATAATAGTCTTTATAAACATTAATGTGTAAGAAAGACTATTATATTTCAACATGAAGTTAAAATGAGAGTAAAATAATGATATTTTAAACAAAAGATTAAGAATACTTTTCTTTAAGCAAAATGCAAAAACACTAACAATTTATTAAAAAGAGGCAAATTACAAAAGAGGACCGTTACAAGTTTTTCGGAAAGTTTGTTTGGTTCATAAGAAAGTCAACTCAAATAAAATTCGGGATGGAGTTCCACCAAATATTTGCGGAAGTAGCTATTCCAAACAAGTCCAACTTGTCGACACATGTATTACCTTCTCTAAAGATATGAAAAATTCTGAAATACATTTGCCTGATTAACAATTTACAATTCGACCAATTACGAAAAAGTTTACGAGGTATCTTAGCACTACCTTTAAAGATATCAAAGACGAGTTACATTATAAAGGTAAAGAATACTTCCACTTTAACAATATAACACAAAATTAACTTACTAAATACTTATTTTTGTTCTTTAAAGAAACCAAAGATAAATGTGTAATTAATAATGAACCATCATCTCAAGTTCTCAACTTCATTATGCAGTTTTATTAGCAAGTTTTTCATCCTTTTTTGTTTAATTTCATTCCCTTATTCATATAATCTTGGAGTAATCTCATCAATTATGATAACATGAATGGAATCATCACGTTTGGAAATTGGTTGAACTGTTCCCTGATGAAGTAACTGGGAAGGTACAAATCTTGCGAGTGATGCCAGTTCCTCAATTGCTTCACAAATTTTCTCAATGCAATCCACAACATCAATTAGTAATGAAGCCACTGCAGCAACCGCTATTATATCTACATAATCTGCTCCTTCCCATGGGTTTGTTCTTAGAACTGATTTAAGAGATTCAACTGCATTTTTAGCATTTGCAACATGTTGATTTGGCATTGATGACTTAGTCATGTGTCTAACTCCCAATGATGATTCTTTTAGGGTTTTACCACATTCTGAGCTAATAATAGTGCATGACTCTTGAATCATGCTTTGAACTTCATGCGGGTTCTGGAGGACAAAGAATTAAACAAAGGTTAAAATATTATATAGATGCACTAATATTGAAAACTATAGCACATGAATGATAAGATATATAGATGCTAATAAATGTAAATTGGTTAAATTGGAATTGTTTAATAAATGTAAATGACTTGAGAACTCATTCCTTATGAGCCATAATCCACTTTTATCGACTTTTAAGGGCTTATAATCTAAGAAGCTTTTTTTTTTAATAAAAAAACTCTCTAGCTAAGCAATATTATTGTCTAATTTCTAGTCATATAAGTTAATTTGATGGCTTAATATCTCCTCAAGATTCAAGAGTGTTGCCAAACACACACAAAGTACTTTTTTTCTGCTGTACTAAGACCTGATTTTATTATTGTAGCCTATTAAAATTAATGCATTACATTACAATAGGGGCTACTCCAAAGGAGGATTTCATTAAATCGTTATGAAGGAAGTTTATGCATCTTTTGTAATGAATATTCTAAATCCTTTCATCACCTCTTCTTTACTGCAACCTTATTTACTCAATTTGACAACTTATCTATAAGTGGTTGGACATTAGTGATGTTTTTCCTCTTGCTACAATTCACCACATTATTACTCTCATGGGCATGGTGAAAGACAATAAATATAGGAAATTTTGGAGTGTCATTTGGTGAGCTACAATTTGGGCAATTTGGTTAGCTAGAAATAACCATACCTTTAACTCAGTTGAGTTATCTCTCCATGATCAATGACCAACGAGGAAAAACTCAATTCTCTATTCTGACTAGATTGTTAACCCCAAATCTTATCTAAATATTGCCTTGTAACTATTTTTGTTCAACCTTTTCTTCTTTCTCTTGTAACTCTTATTTTTTCCTAATAAATTTTTTTTGCCAATGAAAAGAATATTACAATAATGATGCATTTTAGATTAATGTAAACATGAATATCTCACTTTGGATGCTCTTTTTATGATGCGTGAAATGTGATATAACATACTTGCTTGGAGTGGAGGAGATAGGCACTAAGAGCTTCAATTTTGTAAGCACACACTCTTGTTTGGTTACCAATCTTTAAGTATTGCTTCCATGGATGGTGAAATTTGAACTTTCCATGACAAGGTTCCCATCTTGCCAAAACAGCCTATAAAAGTAATAATATAAATGAAATATATGATTATTAATGAGATGAATGATGAAGTGATTTTAAGTATCATGCAACATAACAATGTTTAATATAAGTGCTCACCATTGTTTCTTCACTACTTTTTGAAGAGAGGACACTTTTATATCGATGCATAAACGATTTATCTTGAACAACATGTGTAGTATCTGAATTGTTGAAGTACTCATCACTAAATCCTGTGATTTAGGCCATAGATATATAGTGCTTGTATTAATTTTAAACTTCACAAGATATCATAGGAAGGATCATGGTTAGGTCTAGAATAAATTGTGCAAAGACATTTTTTTATGATGGGATTTTTTTAAACTTAATTGATTTGCTTGTTATGTTTATATGATCAATTTCATGTTCTAGAGTAAAGTAAATGAATATAATGATTAATTTGAGTGATGTAGCAAACAAATGACCTACTCTTCCTAATAAGAAAACCTGAAACTACCAACAAGATATTAGTCTAGTAATGTAAGGCTCCACTAGATCCGACCAAAAGTCATAGTACCTTCAAAAAAGTCGGCAAGCTTTTCCATGTTGCCAGCAATCTCATTGTGAAGATCCTCACCAGCCCAAACAGGGCATATGCAAATACATACCATAACAGCTATACAACTTCCAATAATTATTGTTAGCAATCTTTCATGTGCAATTTCTAGCATTTCACTCTCTTTCTCATCCGAAAGAGATACCAAGCAGAAGGTTAATATAAATATGATCAACCCATAATCATATCTCACTTTGAATCTAGGGGAAAATCTCATTAATGTCACTGTTCCAGCTGCAAAATATAATAATGAATGGTTATTCTTGGTTAGTATTGGAGGAAGAATCCTAAGTATATGTTTTTAATTAGTTATGTATCAATGGCGGATCTTAATATAAACTTTAGGATGGGCAATAATATTTAATTACAATTTGTAACTCAAATTGAGTTAGTTAATGGTAAAATTTTCAATTATTTCATTTCCAATATTAATCACTATGTTGTGTATAATAAATTCATCTTTTATCTTCCAACCTAATTTTGTTTGGTTGTTTATATTCTTGAAAATGATATTTAATTATTTATGTTAGCTCAATCATAATAGTTAAGATAAAATGAATAATTTGATAAAACAATATAGACTAACAATATATGGTTGAGAGTTTTTCAAACTTGAATGATTAACAACATCAAGACTAAAATATTGAAATTGACATCTCAAACTAATATTTTCTTGCTCATTAAAATCAATAACATATAATTGTTGGACAAAAGTACATATATTATCAATATTAAATGAATTCTTAGAATATATTATCAATAGATATATAATCTATCAACAAAGCGTTAGTCTAGTGGTGTAAGGCCCTAGCATGAACAATCATAAACTTCAAAAGAGATTAGTTACTTACCCAGAAAGTAAGAGATATCATTGATAGTAACAAAAAAATTCATACACAATCTCTTTCGTTAGGTGTAAAATGGTTTGAATTCAAATAAAATCATACTATTATAAACAACATTATCATTTACGTATGTAAAAGAAATAGATTAGTTATATATAATTTTTAGAAGGACACGCAAATTGAACTATATTTATTTATCAAACTACAAATTAAAGAAATATATGAGCTTGAATGAGTATCTTCATAAAAATGTTGTTTGAGCTTAGGTAAATGGAGTGTATGTATTTTTCCAAAAAAATGTATTACTCTATGCGTTACTTATTATGATTGACTAAAAAATATTTTATAATTTAAAAGTTTAATAATTAATTATTTTTCAAGTAATATATGGATTGACACATTTTGTGGGACAAAAAATATATTGCGATATGTAAAAATTCAGGGTGCAGGAGCCCCACCTGCCCCTATAATGATCCGCCACTGTTATGTATAGTATACTTTTATGTGACCTAGCTATTAATAGTCATATATTTTCAATCAAAACATCTATTAAATAACAAGACAAAAAGGATACGTATTCAATTCCTATGAACGACACTTATTAGAGGGATATCAAGTTCCTTACCCAGAAGGTAATGAATATTTTCCGTAGTACAAAAAAAATATTTTAATGAAATATAGTACCTATCAGAAAGATAAAGATCGGAGTCAACACAGCCTCTCCTTTCTTTCCAGAAAGATTTGCTAGGCAATGAGTTCCAACACCAAGACCACCAGCTAAAAACGTTGCCAACATCCTATTTAAACCTTTTCCCAGTGTTGCACCTGAAAATTGTTTCAAAGCATGTATAATAAGCTTATACATCTCATAGCATTTACTATACTTGAGTATGGAGCATTGAGAAGATGATTATTATGATCTTTATTCTTTATTTTGAATACTTTATGGTTTTATTCCATAGACATAATAAGTATCCTATATGATATTTTACTATTTATTTTTATCTTGGTTTAAATATAATTTTAATTCCAATATTCTTAAACTAAAACAAAATAGGCATGAACTGTAATGAATTTAACTAGTGAAGACTAAAAAGTAGACCTTTAATTTTATCTCTAGTGCATACCCACATACTTCAAAAATACATTAAAAATATGTAAGAGTACACGTTGCCATAAAATTATGGGTGAAAAATAATGAATGATTATGTATATACTCACCAACAGAAAATTCTAAGACAACAACAACGGTAAGAACTGCCCACATAATATTGTCACCAAAAGCATAGAAGGAGGGACGAAAATGATGCAGAGTTGAAATCAATACTAGTGCCACTCCAACCTTAAAGGAATGAATAAGTCTTCTGGGGTGATCTTGTCCAAATTTCATTGCAATCTTTGTGAGTTCTACTAACCTACACCATAATTTCTCAGGTAAGGTATGAGGGCAACTACAATCTCTAGTGTATTCAGCACCAGACAATGCCATTTTTGTTTGCTATTTCAGTAGAGGAAGAATGCAAGTTTGAAAGGTGATGATGCTAATATATAGGGAGTAGTGTCTTCAAAAGTGTGGACTCTACTAAGTGAATACCTTACATGCTAAACCTTTCTTCTATCGATCAAGCAAGATTTATTCTCTCACACACACCATAATAGGGTGACAAGACACTTAAACTATCCACCCGTTGGTTTTTTACGTAATAAGGGTGAGCAGAACTCGATCCTACCCGCTCACCTGGTACAGCCTAATCATGATCGGGTCTAAATAGGGGTCGGGTCTGATCGGGTCTAGGCATGATTCAGATTCAAAGATTAGACTCAGTCAATATTTAGAGCCGAATAAGGATCAAACATGACTCATTTCATAGTTACTCACTTATCATGTTTATACAGAGTAATACCATCCGTCCTAATCTGGCCTACGCTCACCCTAATATGCATGTTAAGAAAATCTAACAAAACATAATTGATATATCACTATGAAGAACAGTGAAAAAATGGGTGCACAGTGGAAGGGTTTGGCCATGGATACACACAAGAAACAACGTTGATGATTATAGACAAGTGATGATGTCCACGTATCAGCACACTTGCACCTTCTCCTTAATTGGAAAGGGTATTATTACAACTTAGGTTAAAATAGAGCAAGGTGGTATATTTTGTCTTCAACTGAGAAACTCTTCTTCCTAGAAACTCACCCATGCATAATCTATTACCTTAGAAATATCAAGTGATCAACATTTAATAACTCTTCCAAAATTAGCATGGTTATAATATTCATAAGATACAAAATACAACTCAAATGGAATATTGAGGGTGCATTTATACTTCACCGACTGAAAATTGGGCCTACAACACACAACCAATGTTAAAACTTAGAATAAAAAAATAAAAAAAGTGATAAGCTACCTAACTAAATTACAACTGTTTGATCATATTAGTAATAAGTAACTGATAAGTATAAAATGACATATGCTTGTAATTTATTAAATACTAATTTTTAAAGTTCCTAATCTAATGAAATAATATTTTTAAATGGAATTTTTAACTCTCAACATTAGTTTGGATCTTAAGAATGTTGGTAAAACTTTTTATATTAATAATATATGTACTCTTGTAAGAAGAATATATTCTATATATGGATTTGATGAATAAAAGAAAATTAGTTTTAAATATTAACTTCAGAATTTTATTTTCGATGTTGTTGACCATTTAGATTAAAAAATCTCTAAAATATATCTGAATTCTGTGAAGTTTTAATAAATATATTAATGACAAATATACTTTATGTATTTGATCAATTAATTTGTCATATTTTAAATATTCTAATATATATTTTGAAAATAACATTTCCAGCAATAATGATCGATTACATAATAAATTGGAAAATGAAATTATTGTTGGTGCAATAAAAATGATCATTATCCAGATTGACCATAAACAATTAAATAAATATAAGAAAAGAAACAAATGATTTGTTAATAGGAGTAGCCAATTGTGCCTATATCTTCTTCGAGACTGTAAACAACTACCAATATATTATATATTAGAAAATAAAGATTACATAGTGTAATACATACATGAGCCTCAATGCTCATGGGATGTTTCTATTTGGTGTGGTGCATTATAGAATGTACTTGAATCCAATATACAAAAAAGTGATAAACTACCTAACTAGGGAACGTGAGACTAATATAATAACATATTTCAAGCATTCCCACCCAACAATCTTCACCTTGATTGGAATAGACAAATATCTTGCTTATTAGAAAATCTATATAAGAATCTCGACCTTATTAGCAAATATATCACTTGACTTTGATCAATGTTTAATTCTTTTTAACAACGTAACTCTTCCACGTAAAAGAATGTTCCACTTCAGAACATACTTTCTGAGTATCCTTGACGATGTCATACCAATAGTCCAACTATCCAAAATGCTACTACATCCTCTCGTACCGCCACCTATTGGAACAAGCCGCTTTGCCATCTATTGTTAAGAAGTCTTTTGATATTATGGAACTTTGTCTACCAAAGTTAACCAACAACCATTCATTTCAATACTATGTCAACTTAAATCTTGAACCTCCTTGAAAAGCCTTAACCACTACAACTATTATCTACTCCAACAAACATAGTTGAAAATAACTATCATACTCATCATATAAGAATATACCCAAGCTTGTACTAATCAAAAATATGTAATTTCAGTAAAAAAAAAAAAGTTAAATTTTATTATTATTTATATTTTTATTTTATTATGATTATTAATTTGGGATAGATTTTAGGACATATTTCGGAACAAAGATTAAACAGCTCATCATAGAGTATCAGCCGTTGAAGTAAACAAGTTGTGGCTAACATCTTGAATAATGTTCAAATGGCTGCTGCAATGTTTGACCATAAATTGCACACATTGACAAATCTTTAGTAGAATCTATGACTGAAAAACAAACAAAGGAAAAATATGTTTGTATTTTTATATCACTATCTTTCCCATGAAAAATCATATTTATGCCAAAAGATATGATATTGATTTAATTGGTTATACCAGTATATAAATATTACTCTGTCATCACTTGAAAAACGATAACTTTGAAGTATGGAAATAAATAATAGTTTAATAACATAAAAATTATGGTATCCATTTGAAATAACACTTACATATCACCTTAAACACTTCCAAAGGAGAAAAATATATAGCTTTTATATCACTATCATCTAGAAATCTCTTCTATACTTTCTATCAAAGATCGATATAATCATATATTTATATTGATAATATATTATTGTTGGTTTAATAATATAAAATTTTGTTAGATATCAGATAATCAAAAAATCGAGATTTAATACTTGAGAATAACACTTGTTGAAAAAAGTAGTCACTAAATACAATAGAAATTAGTTGTTATGTAAAAGGAAGAAGTGATACTACAAAAAAAATCTTCTTCCATATACATATGACCTTAATATTTAGAGAGTAACCTTCTCTTACCAAAGAAAACAGGTCCTTTTCTTCTTTTTCTTCCTTCTCATCACACTTAGCTTTTCTGCTTTGCCTTATTATACAATGACTGAAGTTGAAGTTCCTCAATTTTTTGTTTGTCCCATTTATCTTCAGATCATGAAGGACCCTGTGACAACCGTTACAGGCATAACATACGAAAGAGAAAGCAATGAACATTGGTTGCATAAAGCAAAAGATTCTGTGTGACCAGTTACAAAGCAATCATTACCAAGAAACTCCAAGTTCTTAACACTTAACCACATGCTTGGAAGGTTAATCCAATCATGGTATTCATCAAATGAATCAAACCACGTTGATAAGATTTCAACTCCAAGATCCCTTCTTGAGAAGATCCACGTTAAGAAAGTTGTTATGGATCTTGAGGTTCCTTGATACTTTGAAAAGGCAATGAAGAAAATGCATGGTCTAGCTATAGAGAGCGAGAGAAATAGACAGTGCATGGTGGAAGCAGGAGTAGTCAATGCTATGGTTCATGTTATTACAAAGAGTTTCAAACAAGGTAATTGGTGAAAAAAGTTGAATTTAAATTCCACAACTCTAACATTATGAACTACTTTCAAATCATATAAAAAGCCATGCACTTAGTATTAAGTTGCTAATGGCATTAATATTAAAAGGTGTATATAGAATCCATTATTTTAAATTGTGGTTGTGATTACTACTGTTACGCGGTCTGATGCGACTCGATATGGTTGCGTTGCAGCCTAATGTGATCATAATGTGTTTGATGTGGTTGAAATGTGGCATGTTACGGTCGCATCACTGTGATTTGTTATCACACTGCAGTTGCGGTGGTGTGATATAGTTGTATGCGATCATTGCAACCACAATATTGGGGCCGCATCACGTGATCCGGCCCGCAATTTGATACACTGATAGAATCACTCTCACATGTTCTCCATATAACTATGGATTCTACTATTTGACATCATGTAATAGAAATCTTCTTCTTCCAACAGGTAAGACTAGGTGCCTTGAAGAAGCTCTTATAGTTCTTCGTCTACTTTGGAGTAGTGCAGCCATGGTCAATAATATGAAGCACTTAGTTGGTGAAAACTTGGACTTCATCAACTCCTTGACTTGGATTTTGCAACTTCATAAAGTGGATAACAATGTCAAGATGGTAAACGAAGTAATGCCTATATTGAAATCAACAATAGAAGTTGCCAATTCAACCCTTTTAGGAATCTTAAAGCCTGAATTCTTCATAGAAATTGTAACTGTGATAGAGAATAATAAAACACTCTCTCTGCAAGCTATCAAATCTGGGTTTGCATGTCCTTATAGAAACGTGCCCATTGGGTAGAAACCGTGTAAAGATTATAGAAGCAGGTGCAGTTATGGAACTCATTGAGCTTGCACTTGAGAAACAAGAAAAGAACCTAGTTGAGCTCATGTTTATCCTTTTGGCACATGTATGTTCATGTGTTGATGGTAGAGAACAATTTCTACATCACGCAGCAAGCTTCGCAATGCTTTCGAAAAGAATACTTAGGATCTGTTTGCGAGTTGATTTTTGGAGGGTAGGGGAGAGAAGGGGAAGCCTTGGAAGCCATGAAATACACTTATGACATGACTCTCAAACATTCAATTTCCCGTCCTTCCCCTCCAAAATAAAACTCGCAAACAGGCCCTTAGGGTTTCATCAGCAACAACAGATGATCAAGCTCTTTGTATATTTTCATTGATATCCAAGTTCTCAGCATCAAATGAAGTTGTTAAAGAGATGTTGAGGGTTGGTGCTGTGACAAAGCTTTGCATGGTGATGCAAGCAGATTGTGCATCCTATTTGAAAGAACAAGCAAGAGGAATCCTTAGGTTACACTCCAAAGCATGGAACAATTCTCCTTGTATTCAAGTGTATTTGTTAACTAGACACCAAAGGTGATTGATTAATAAAGAAACTATGAGGCTTTTTTTTTCACCATACATTTTTCAGCTATGATCATTTGTTAGCATCTTATGGTTTTGAATCTTTAGTGCAGTCTAATGTGGCACATGTAAAAAAAATGGTTTGGTTTGTAGTTATTAGAGAGTAGAGTATTAGATACATATTTTGATATGCTGTGAAAATAACATGTGGTATAATTACACTATTGCATTTCATATATCTTATTTTAATACATTTTGAATCATTCAATGTGATTTTCACATTCAATACTAATTTCTATAGACAAAAATTTATTGTTTTAAATTGTGTTTCAAATCATATCCCAAAATATTGAAAATATGACTATCTTAATCAAAGTTTTAAGGAGATAAGGAGTTAAGTTATTTAATTTTGTGCATTAGAAATTTAGTATAGGTATTAGTCTTTTGTCTTGTTTTAGATATGACTTGTTTTGATTTATATCACAATTATGCATATGAATTATATTTTTAAATTTTAGAGTCTGGATATGAAAATAGTAGTTGAGATGAACAAATAGTATCTTCATGGTATATAATTTGAATGAAAACTTTGGTCACACATGTCTATATAATAAATATTCTGTTGTCTTTATAAAACTATTGTTTAGATGAGTATAATATTCTAAAACTTTATGTGAGACATTAGTTTCATGAGCTTTTCTTTCTTATAAACTCTTTCACTCCTCCCCGCATATCCAATGTGGGACTTCACACTTGAATAAACCCAACAGTTTAAAAAATAAAATAATTATGTATCTTTTATTATTTTCATATATTTGAGATTGATTTCTATAATTCCAAAAATAAATTGTATTGCAAAATGCTATCTCTTGCATAAGATGATTCTCATCATATTCATGTATACAAATAAAAAGATTAAGAATTATAGGAAAAATATCACTTGTCGCAAATGGTATCTCACTTCTTATCTCAATATGTGATTAAATTAGGACAAAGAATGAGACACCGTTAGAAACAGGTGATCCCGAATAATGACGCAGTTTGGATCATGGATAAGATGATAGTAAAGGTAAAGGAATACAAGGAGAGTTCTTCCAAACCATAGAATGCAATTTGAGTATCTCTTTAGCTCTCTCCTTTGTCTTCAAACTACTATTGACTTGAAGCACCAAACATAGCTTAGATACAACCCCAACTTGCAACATTTCATGAAGAACTCTACAAGTGGCAGAGTACCTACAAATAGAGGCCAAAATTCTAACCCCTTTATCACTTGCTACATGAGAAACCCTTAGAATCTTTTTGGATACAATAGCCAAACCTGCCCCATGGTTCAAAAACTCAGCCCTCCCTTCAGCACAACCACAAAGTTGATCCAAAGCTGCTAAAATAAGTTCACATAATCTTCTTTCTTGTGCATCAAGAAGAAGCTCAATGAGAACTAAAACAGCACCACCTTCAACCCCTTTGATTCTGTTTCTTCCCCATGGACAAAGCTCTACAATGATCTTCAATGCAGCCTTAGAAGCTTGATTTGAAATCTTGTCCCTTAGAACTCTCATTATTTCAACAAACAACACAGTTTTGACACTCATCAATTGCATTGGATCAGCCACCTCAAATGCTGACTTCAATAGCATAGTTGCATAAGCTCTTGATTGAAAATTCCCAAGCCTCAAAACTTGAAACAATGACTCAAGAAAATGAATACCCTCATTGTTTATAAGCTTCTTAAGCATACCTTCAGAAGGGTTAAGATGAAATAAGACTTCAATAGCCAATTCACTATGTCTACAAAGTTCTAAATTACGGTCCACGACCCCAGTATTGCAATTTATGCAATCTTTATAATCGTGACCGCAACCACAGTTTAAAACTTTGCTGAGAAGAGTAGAATCCACTCGTTCGATGTTGTTAATACAGTTCATAGTTGAAGCCAAGAAATCTATTGCACCTGTAGACTCCATACAATTTTTGTTCCTTCCACCTTCAAAAGCAAAAGATCTAAGCTTTCTAAGGCATTTGAGTTGTTTATCAGGGAACCTCTTTGCTTCATTGATGAGTTTGAGAATTTGAGCCTTGTCAATAGGTGTCTTTGGAGTTGGAATACGTTGAACACCAAGAGAAGCATTAAGGGTGCACCAAGATTGGATCAAACGGCATAGAGTGTGGTTTGGTGTAAGATTTGTGTCTAACAACAATGATTGTTTTGTAACAGGACATGTCTTGTTGTTGCATGAAAACAACCATTTCTCTATGTTTTCTCTATCATAAGTGATTCCTGTGCAAATTTTGACAGGGTCTTTCATAAGTTGTAGGGAAATGGGGCATAGAAAATGTGTAGGAACATCAATTTCATCCATATTTGAAGGGATTAAGTCTCATAAAGTGTTATGTAAAGGCCAAAAAAAAATGAGTTCTACACAAAATGTAATACAAGAATGAGAGAATTGTGATGAGAAATCAATTTTGTGAATAGTGAAGTAAAGGCACGTTTAGTAATGTATGAAATTAGAGTTGAGATATATATATAGGTACGATATTATATATATAAGTTTAGTAAATTGATATATAAGTATGAATTTTTATATACAAGTTGTTATAAACGATAAAGTCAACACATGGAAATTTAATGAGAGATGGTGAGATGAATTAATAATGACTTTTCCCAACGCTTTGGAAACACATGTTTTAAAGTTTTATTAAATCCTTTCAGATAAATATTTTAAATAATTTCCTTAATTTCTTTATAAGTTAAGTGTCTTCGTGATTTTTGTTACATAAATTGGGAAACTTATTGAGCTTTTTTACTCTTTGATAAAATTATTATTTTATTCTCAATTTATCTATCCATTTTACAATGAAGAATAATAAGGTCTTCACAATATAGTCGTGGGTGTTGCAAATTGCAAAATTACAAGTAAAGCATGATAAATACGATTTTAGAGTTTTGACTTGCCACTTGTCAAATAAAAATTTAATAATAAAAAAGAGAGTACTTATTATTTATGTCTTATTATTATTATTTTATTCGCAATGTACGAATTAGTCATTAAACTCTGCGTAGACCTTAATGGCTGCATGGCTGTGGTACCGACAAAAAGTTGTCTTGTTATTTTTTGATGACTTTCTCCTACATCCATTAATGCTTAATTCTTACTTTCATTCTATCCTCACAATATTTTCCTTTATTTGACTCATACTCCTTTCTTTTCCTAATCAAATATTTAACCCCCAACCCTCATTCATAGTTAAGCTATTATCTCCTTATCTTTTTGGGTAAAAAATTAATCTTTTTCGAAATTCATGACTGTCACTTCCAATAAATGTCACTCACATGAATTGAACTTTCGACTTCGGGGTCCAATGACAATAAAACATTATACCACTAGACTAGACCAGCATCTTATTACATTAAGTATGAGTAAATGGATTCAAACTTTAACGGTTGTAAAAAATTGTGTTTAAAAAAAACCATTTAGCCTTACATTGACGATCTGATCTAGGTATCCATGTGCTGCTAAATTGAAAATATCATTCATTCACATGGCATTGGAAACTTTGAACCAATGCATGCACTATTATCTACCTGTTTCACACAGTTACAAATAAATATACAACAGACATAATAAATAATTAGGTAAAAACAGTTGCCTTAAATCTAAAGAATTCATGCCTTAATCTGACAAGATTACATATAATTAGCCATTTTGTTTGGTTCTCTGTACTTTTTGTTTTGCTTATTTTATTTGATACATACTTTGAATTGCATGGAAATGAATGGAGATCAGTATGTGTCAATCTTTTATTGGATTGAGCACAATATGACACAAAAAATAGGATAACTGACCCTCATTCGAAAATTGCAACCATGAGCGGTCAAAAGAGAGCAGAGATTTTATATGACTTGCCAATGAAATACCAATATGATCATTGCTTTGTGTTGTGTTCCTCTCATAATTGTACAGGAATCATATGCATGCTCTATCACAAGATTCAAATAAAGAAATTTGATATATGTTCTTCAACATCAATTGGATTTTGGAGAATATGTCTTTTTCCAAAATCCAGATATTCTATGTCTATTAGATCTGTTGTGTTGCTAAAACAATTTCTGGGAAATGATAAACTAACAATTTTTAATTACAATGCAACCATGCTAACAGTTTGGACATAGCTAGAACCAGCTTTATTCGAAGCACTCCTAGCTTTCATCTTTTTCCTTATGGTTTGAACATCATTCCATCTTTCAGCTGAAGCATAAACATTTGATAGAGCTACATAGTCCTCGCTCTTAGGAGCCGACTCTGCGCAACTCAGTTCTTGTAACTGGAGAAGAAACCTCCCCACCTTTTCTCCCATCACAACATCCCCATGAATCTTGCATGCACCTAACAAACTCCTCCAGATTACAGCATCAGGACTAATTGGCATCTCCATGATAAAATCATAAGCTTCTTTTAACTGTCCAGCTCGACCGAGAAGGTCAACAATGCAACCATAATGTTGTATTTGAGGCGTCAAACCAAACTTGCTCTTTATATCATAGAACAATTGAAGGCCTTCTTCAACGAGCCCGACATGACAGCAAGATGAAAGCAAGCTTGTAAAAGTTGTTTCATTCGGCTTCACACCATAAGTTTCCATCTGATATAAAACCTCCAATGCTTGCCGCCCTTTCCCGTGGATGGCGAGGCCAGTAGCCATAGCTGTCCAAGTCAATACATTCTTCTGATTCATTCGCCAGAAGACAGATAAGGCACTTTCAAGACATCCACATTTCGAGTACATATCCACAAGCCCAGTGCCTATAAATACATCATCTTTAGGTGTACATACTGTTTTCTCTTTAAACCCATGTATGCACGCACCGGTTTCTAGCATGCCCATTTGAGAAGCTGCTGAGAGCGCACAAACTATAGTAGTGCCAGTTGGTTTAACTCCACTTGGATCAACCAACATGTCATGAAACAATGTCAACGCTTCGCGGGCATATTCCTCACTTCCTTCTTTTACGGAACAATACCCCGCTATCATAGCATTCCATGTAATGCTAGTTCTTTCTATCATTTCATCGAACACTCTTCGGGCTGATATAATATCCTTGTTGTGAGCATAAAAATGAATTTTTGTAGTCTGAACCATAATATTGGACTCAATTCCATGTTTTACTATCAAGGCATGTAGTTGTCTACCAACCCATAACATTGAAGGTGAAGGAGAGCGAGCACCGGCTCCAAGAACAAAATTGTAAGTGTAATCATCAAATTCCATAACTCCCCTTGAAAACTCATTCCGGAAAACAGCAATGGAGTCATTGGGTTGAAGACATCTTATCAAAGTATTGAAGAGAAACAAATCCTGCTTGTCGAAGTACTGGAACACCAAATGTGCATTATTATTGGTAATTTGTTGGTATGGTGAGGCACAATAATGCTCAATTAACTTGGCAAATAGGGTATGAGATTTCAGGCCATTGGTGATTAATTGGGCATGAATTTGCTTCACATTGATGCTCAATTTAGGTACAGAATATAAGTAAGAAACACATCTAAGTCTTGGAAGGAAGGTCAGCATGAACTCAAAAAAGGGAATGAATTCAAACAAAAACTAACATTGAGTTTGACATTTAATCAAACAGGTTATAGGCAAGTGAGGATTTTGAAAATCTGAAATAGAATGAAAACATTACTCACATTGTTTACTGCTACTAGTTATGTATTAATGGTGCAAATTCGAAAACCTCCAAATGTTCTGACATCAGCACCACATTCCATGTTCTGATTCTGACGTCAGCAGCTTTTGTTCACTCAAAAATGTTACGCGGTGGGGAGGCTGAAGGATACGACTGCGGAGAAGAAGCGGCGTTTCCAAATCCATACATCTTCTGTCTCACACTTAGTCCATTGGTCAGAAAATTACTTAGAAATTAAATTTTAACTTAAATATTTTCTTCTTCCAATCAATCACAATGTCATAACACGTGAAATGTCACACATCAGATGTGCACCCATGTTTTTTCAGTGTCAAAGTTTTACTCAAACTTACATCACCAGAGAGTATGAATACATTTATCTCTGAATGCTATGTTGTATATTTTTGTTGGTACTATATCTCCCTTACTTTGTTGGATAATAAATTAATTCTTTTTGGGTTCAAAAATACTTCCAACAAGTCTCACTCATATAAATTAAAATCATCAACTTTGGAAATCAAATAAAGTCTTACATTAATAGACTAACACATATAGTTAGTGACATGTATATGTGTTTATGCAAGTTTTTTCTTTATATATCATGCCTCCCATTTGTCTCAGTGGGGTTCCAAATTCCACATCAGTTGCTCATTTCATAGCATCTTCATTTATTTCGAATGTAAAGTTTTTCCTAGAGACAAATGTATAATTGATTATATATTACTCCATATTTTGTGAGATTTTGGTGTGGATATAACTACTCATATATCCACCACAAATTTAACTAGTTAAGACACAGCCATATATTGAAACCTAGTGTGTCCTAATTGTGTTATTCGGTGGAAAATCCACATTGCATTTATAGATAATATTTTGTTTGAGCCACAAACTTTTATTCCCTTTTCTCTTAAATTTTAGTTTCACATACATATGGCTATGATAGCGATCTGAAACATTGGTCTATAGTTTTCATGCTTTTCGCTACGTGCCTCTTACCTATGGATTTGCATGCTTTTCGTATTTTTAAATTTTAAAGGAACCCGGAGACAAAATAATATAATTGTGTATGTACGTTCAAAATAAAAATTAGATTCCACAGAATATGTGCAGCTTTTATATGGATTAGTCGAAAACATATTTTATGTAGAATAGTATGTGTCATTCTATATGTTATGAATTATAATTGGTAAAAGAAATACTTAATAATTATATTTTTAATCAACCACAATTCAAGATACATGAAGTGACATATATTGTGGGACAGAAGATGTGTTCTCCTATGCATAATGGATCTTTAGAAATATTGGCTTAAATATTTTTGCCTGGTAATTCAGATTAAAAAGCAAATTTTATTGAAGAAATATACTTGATTTAATAATTTTGAACACCTCAAAATATGTGATAATACAAACAAAAAAAACTGTTAGAAGCTCTAGTAATACAAGAAAATTTTGCGTTATCATGAGGAAGCTGTAAATTGGTAGTGTATATATAAATAAAGAAAAGAAAAAGGGTCGAGTGCATGGTGAACAAAAACTTCTCAAAGTCTAAATCATTAATGTAATTGTAAAATTCCTTAAGGACAAAATTCTTTTGCTTTTTCTTTTAATATTTTGGATAATATCCTTATCGTCATATATAAGATTCCCTTGTCTAATACTTTAAAACTAAGTAAATGGCAAAACAAATTATCAATGATCTCTGTTGGTTCAAGTAGTATATGTTTGATTCCCCTTAAGCAATGTCTCAGGTTCGAGTCTTATGGATGAAAAAGAGAGTTAGTCCTACGTACCGTTGATGTTTCCGACTCAGACTTGATTGCCTCCAGTGTGAGGATATACGTAGAAACCAAAAAAAATTATAAATGATCTCTCACGTAATCTTCCATTGTCTTCTTGGATTGTTATATATCCAATAATTAATCGTATTCTTCAGCTTTTATTCCACATCAAATATGAATATAATTAAAAGGGTACTGTTTACTTCACAAAAAGTGAGTGTTTACTTAATGTGTGAAAAGAAAATTTGTCAAACGAATACAATATATATTATTAAATGCTAACGGACTATATTTATGGCTTAATATATTTTTCTAAATGACTACCTAATATATCTAACACTCTAGGTCAAATACTATATGGTATCCATTCTCTGTGCTAAAGAATTGAGAGCTAAGTTTCTATTAATTTTATTTATATAATCATATACGTACATGTAATAATAAAGAGTGAAATTCGGATTCTCGGAATATAAGAAACTTACGAGTCAACCTCAAAATAATCAATTGCAGACAATAAAAGAAAATGAGATTCTAACAAAATAATATTTAGTCAACCAAGAGAAAGACTTCCATATGCATGTGTAATCAACACAATCCATCAAATACTTTTACTAAATTCAATTAATATTTGAAAGAGTAAATTATTCTAACATATTGTTTTTTAAATTAACAAGAGGGTTATGGAGTGTAGTTTTACTAAACTTCAAGAGTGTAAATACAATTTATTCTATTTGAAAAACCAATAAAATCAAAGCCTTTCATTTAGGTTGACTTTGCTTTCTTCTTAGTCTTCTGTCTAGTACTTAGAAAATGTTTTTTTCTATAAAAGATATTCATTAAAAATTCTAAACTTATTGGCTCATAACATATAGATTTTGTTTTTTGTTAGGAAAAAGTCACTTATAAGGATCAAGAATGGTAACATATATAAAAAAGTAATTTCTGAACAGTCTATTTTTACAAGGTTTAGGTAAATAGTTCACCCAAAAAAAATTAATTTGAGTAAACAACAATTAGAAGTTTCTCTATTTCAAGTCTAATTATATGTTATCATATTAATTACTATAACAACAATGTTGATGAGATTATTGACAACTTTTTCATCTCTGATTTCTTTATCCTATTATATACCATATATTACTGGAATATGATTCTATCTTTCTTTTTTGTTGTTTGGAATGATAAATTATGAGAATTTAAAAGGGCATTTAGATGGTGCATGCAAGTTTAAACTCCACCAAATGTGCTTGATTCTCCGAATATGATACCCAAATATATGTTACTATATCTATCAATTTTATGGATTATTCATTATAATCATTTGGTGCATTGAAAATTGATAATGTACGAACGGCTCTTAATTAAAATTCACATTCATTAATCCATATTGCGTAATAACCAGAAGATGATCATGGTAATTTATAAAGTTGATGTAATACATACTAAATACCATATGATATTTAGATTTCAAAAAATATTATATGATATTTAAAAAACATTTAACTACGTTTAGGGTACTAAGCCAGGGTCTTAGGAGAGGTGAACCTATAAATTTATCCAAATACAAAAAATATTATCATCATTATTATGTTTGTGTACTTAAAAGGACATTAGATGGTTTAAGTTGAAACTCAGCCAAATGCTTAACTTTTATACATGTGTGCTCTAATTCTATCACTTTACCACTATGGAAAGATTTGGATATAAAAATTTATAAACATTCAGTATATTATTTACCATTTATTTGTATTATTTTAAAAAAAATCAATAATATTAAATATAAATGGTAGATAAAACAATAATAATATATAAGACTCATCGTATATAATGTGTGCATATATGTGCATATATTTTTTTCTTCTTAAAAATACTCACACCAAACCATATTCAATGCAATAGGAAGTGAAAGCCTAAAAGGGCCATAGTGAGAGACATGTAATAATAAGTCCAAAAATGCTGTCCACAAAGCAAGAATTGAGGCTCTCCATTTGTTTACACAAATATTATTCCATGTGATTAGACTATACTAGTTAAAAAGTGAATGGTTTTAGGTATCATCTCGTTCGAGATATATGATTATCCCTTTTAATAAATATTGTTTCTAATAATCAAACTTTCGATCTTATAATTATCTTAGAGATCTAGAAAGACCTTACATCACTAGACCAACGTATTTTTAATAGTTAAAAGTGAATATAGAATTTAAAAACTATACTATTTTAGCCACAAAAAACAAATAAAGGTATGTGTCATATTCCCCCTAAGGCAATGGGATTGTGGGTTTCTATCTGTCCCAATCATGTTGGCCTTTCCCAAAGTAGATACCTTTTCTTCCTTCTTAAGTCGTTTTCACCCAATAAAGGCCACTTCACCTCTTGCCTACTTGGTAATGCTCATGCTGTATGAACATCTCTATTTTTTTTCATTTTTTTGAACGATCAAGAATTGTTTTGATCAAAATTAAGTTTAATATTTCATTTAATGGTAGGTGTAGGACCCATGAGTAGGGTGTAAATTGCATTAAGTAATCGTCTAAACTACATTAGAATGTGATAAACGAGTATAATTTAACATAATTACAAGCACACAAAATATAAACTATAAGCCTTACGTTAGAATGTGAGAGAAGAGAAAGAAGGGAGAGGGTAAAAAAGTATGTGGATCCCATGAAAACTCTTTCTCTTCACTTGTGAGAGGAAAATGAGAGGAGAAGAAAGGGAGAGAATGAAACACATATTTATCTTATTTTTCTTTATTCTTTCTCTTTTACCAAACAATATCAAAATCTACTCTATTTTATCACATTTTCTTTCTTCATATTATCATCTTTCTCGTATCTTTCTCTCTACCTATTTTCTTCTTTTAAGCGAAATTTCTAAGGGAATATATACATTTTTTTCACAAGTAGCATATGCACACCCTCAAGTATAAGTACCCCAATTTATTACATGATAGGTTATTCCAAGATTGAAACCATATTCATTTTAATAAGAAAAGGAGTGAATTTAGAATATATATTTTTGGTTCCCCACATGTATTCTTACAGTCAACCTGTCCGAGTCAGAAACATCCATGATATATAAGATTAACTCTCTCATGTATTTCTTTCATACATAAGACTCGAATCCAAGATCTTGCTTAATAAAATCAAACAATTGAACATGGTAAACATGTTTTTCTGTCTTGAATATAATCACGGTCGGATATAGGTTCCACAAATCCTCTACTTATGACAAATAATATCAAAAGCCCATGAATTTCATGATATACTTAAATAAACCACATACCTATATTTGTATTAGATAGCTATAGTTAAAGGAAAAAAACAATTTTACCTGAATATTAAATCCAAACCAATGCCAACATTGTTTTATTGTCTGAATATTAAATCTAATGATAGAAATAACAACATTGTTTTAGGCTTGGAATCCCTTTTATTATGATAGGAAGAAGAAAAGCAAAGTGAAAACCAATAAAAGGAAAGGATCTTTTCATGGTGGCGTAGGGGATCTGGTTCAAGAAGCATTTTGGCACCCTATAAATACTCACAAACCCATTTCTTTCAATACCATCAAACTACATAGCTACTTCTCTAACAAAACCTGAAGTTACAACTAGCACTCTCTTACTCATCAGGTACTTATAATTTCAACATTTTTTCTACTTTTCTTACCATTCATGTGTGCAATTTTCCTTTTAAATTCTACTACATACTTCACTTAGAGTAATAAATCATTCTATAATCCTAGATTAATAATTAACACACTCATATATAAATGCTTTCTTTAGAACTGTTTCCACTCTCTATGCTTTTTCTTGCCATAAAATAGTTAAGTATAGGAGAGATATAAATGCAAATAAATTTTACTATGTTAATGTCCATCTCTTACATAAATAAATTTTAGACACATCAAATTAAAATCAATGGTAAAAATCTTCTTAGAACATGCATTAGTTGATCCAATAGTCTCCATCAGCATTCTAGAATGTGTCAGCTTAGTATGAAGCTAAATTGCTTAGTGTTTCTCCATTTTGAGCAATGTTTTTTTTTGTTTTGGCATTTTACTGAATTTTGATTATTTATTGTATGCAACTAAGTATTGATGTTTCTCTTTAGATTATTGGAGATGTCAACTTCAATGAGTAAGGAAATCCAATCACAAGGCCTATCTTCATCATTGATACAAGAGGAAGAGATTATGCTCCTTCAGAAACTGGGTATTGATACCATATTAGGATCAGAAGAAATGAAAAATATTGCTTCATCCGAAGAATTCTCACACTCAAAGGTTACCACTACTAATGCTGAATCAAAAGATCTTTGGAGCTCAATCTTATTACCACAAAAGGCCATAGATGAAACCACCAATGCAATAATAACACCTTATATTCACCCTCTTGTGAAAAAGTTAAAAAATACCTTGAGTCAAAAGAGTTTGGAAATATGCACAGAGAGCCTTGGATCTGAGACAGGCTCTGATGGATTCTCATCTAAAGAAAACAAGGAAGAAATAGAACAAAAACAACTTCCACAAGTAGAGGAAATAACATTACAAGTGCCAGAATACAAGTCCCCAACCATCAACTTTGATTCGAGTGTTAGTCTCACAATTATGTCTATGGAGATATTTGATCAAAAACCAAAAAAACACAAGTCATCACACCACTCTTTCCCTCCTCCAATGCCAACACTCCACATGTTGTCCCATCGTGATAACGGGAGATTATTCTTACAAGCTGTGTTTGTTCCTTCTAACAACAACTTTTGCGCTAAGCGCAAAAATGGTCGCCTCGTCCTCACTTTTGCGAGTGAGGAAGAATCAAAAGTTCAAGAGATGGAGGAAGATTATGATGAAGAAGAAAATGAAGTTGAAAATAATGAAGAGAAGAATGATATTAAGGATGTAGAGAGTATGATAGAGCAACCAACAATAATGTCTAGTGACATTACAAGTGTTCATAAGTTGATAGCATTGGTTATGAACAAAACAAAATTGTCAGAGAAGTTAAATGAATCATTCTCACATAGGCCAAAATTGGTTCGGTTGAAACTACAATTATGGAATCAACAACATCAATTGAGGCTTCTTTCAATGCTTATGAAAACTGCTACTCAAGGACCAAGTTCACTACAAAAGCTACTTCACTTCCTCACTCACTTACCTATCAACAATATATGACTCCACATCCTTAAACAACAACACATATGTTTCATGTAGTTTTTTTGAGACAACTTTTGTATGGCTTTAAGGTTTATAACACAAATAATAATGGTTGAATATAATACTATTGAGTTATAATATGAAAAGTTGTCAATTTCTGTTAAACAAATGATAGATTAATTATAGTGAACTCAATGTCTCTAGGCACATTATTCATCAAACTTCAAATGAATAAAACAGAAGTTGTTGGAATAAATGATAGGGTAAGTGTCCTTACTGTGATACTAAAGCTAGATTATATTAAGGAATTCACCTTTATGAAATACAATAAAAACAATTGCTGGTAATGAGAGGGAATTAGAAATTGTGATTACTTGGTTCACAATGTGTATAGTTGCAAAGATCTATGTGATCTTTTCTATTTGGGAACCCTGTTGCATTGTGACATGACATGCGTATAGATAAAGTCGAACTATATCTAATTCAAGTTTGATTCATTTATTCTAAGAGCTTAATTTTCAGTTCAAATTTGACTAATTTAATTCATCAACCAAATTTATCGAGTTAAATAACAAATCAAATTTCAAAAAATACCGAGTTAGTTCCATTCATTGTCTGGTGTATTCTCATGCAATCAAATTCATAATCCAATTTTCAAAGCCCTTTATTTAAAAAATGTTTGATGTAAACCTGCTACCTATTTAAGATGCCTTTTTAAAAAAAATGAAAAGAAAAGCTGAAAAAAGAAGAATTTTTTGGTATTAGCTAAGATATCATTTCACCTAGTCAAAAAAGAACTAATCAAATAGAAGGAAAATATAGTAAATAAATGTATAAGATTTTAATATTGAATTTTAGCATATAAGTAGGAAGACTATCACATGATTTTTTAAAGTAATGAATAGATATTTTTGTAAATTTATTTTTTATTCTTTTGATATTGCTCTAACATTTTCTATGAAAGAAAGTGGAGAAGAAGAGAGGAATGTGATTATTGTGAAAGCATACTTTTTGTAAGATAGATAAGTAACATGAAGAGCATCCTATATACTTGAACCTATAGAATTATATATTTTGATATTCATCTGCAATTATATCAATGTACAATACAACCCAAGTTAATTATAAGAGGGTTAAATGTGACTTTAGAAAAGTATTAAACGGATTGCGTTTTTTTATAACATCTATTTGACATTATATGGATATATATGGATCTTGTAAAGTTATCAATGCTATTGAATTTTAAAAATGTTTTTTTTACAAAAATAAGTCAATTTGCAAAAACACAAAAGAGTATAAAAAAATCAAGATTCAAACGAACCCTTTCTCAAACTTAAAAACCAACTAAAATCTTATAATGTTTTATTTTGATAGTTGGTACATGTTTAGTAAAATTAAGAGGTGATTTATAAGCCTTATTTGATCAAAAAATAATCTGATTGAATTTTATAGGAACTTAGTAAGGTAATACTTTATTGAGATAATTTATGACTTATATGGTTATTTAATTTTAGATAATAAGTGGTGGATTAAACAATTATTTTTAATCAGCTCCTAGCCTATTAATTTATAACTATATTTTTTTTGTTTCGAATATCCTCATATTAGATACAATCCTATACAAGTCGAAAACATCCACATGTATATGAAACTAACTCTTCCAATGAATATTTTTTTCATTCACAACACTCGACCTGAGACTTTACTTAAAGATAATCAAACATGTACTAACGCCCAATTTATAATATTTTAATTGTGCCAAAATAGAGTTAAATTAAAAAAACAAACAAAAAGAACAAGCATTTTGAATATAAAAATATGGTTATGATATATAATATTTGGGAAAAGTGTGGTATGTAGAGTTTTATTGTCGTTTAAGCGAATTGTGTAGAATAGAACAATACTTGGTTTGGTTTGTTGAGAAGAAATGGGAGAAACAAGCAGCGTTAGCGATGATTTACTTCTCAAAAATTTCTTCGCTGAAGTCAGCGAAGTTGAGAGAGATAACGAAGTCGTTAGGTATCGCTCTCTCTCTCTCTATCTATATATATTTGATTTCAAATTCTAATTTAATTTGATTCAATTCGTTTTTCTCTTCTGTTGTTTTGGTTACTTATTCAATCCTTTGTTGTAATTATTACATCTTACGATTCATAATTTATGCTATGTTTGTTGCTTTTTTATTTATTAGGATTACTATACGTTCCTCATATAAGATTTGTATTTACATAATAATAGTCTGACAGAATTTAGGTTTTTGTTGTTGAATTTGAGTTCAGAATGTGAAAATCTTATCAATTGAGGGTTTTAAATAGTGGTCACGGTTTTGGAAACTTGCAAAACCTTGGCGATTAGGAAAATTGCATGAAAAAGCAACCGCCGCCCGAAGCTGTTTCGGCAACTCTCAAAACCTTGACTTATCGGAACTGTCGCAGATCCATATTTAAAACCTTGCTTATTATTATTAGCAGAGAAAGTTTTAGCTGCGGAGTACATGTGCTTGTTACTTTTAGCGCCCTTTTACTTGGACTTTAAAAACATATAAGCTTTTTTATTCGGAAATTCATTTTTAGCATTCATATGTTGGTTAGTTGGACTTTAACTCAAATACATTTATCTGGAAGGAAAAAAACTGAAATTCAGCTTTTAGGAGAAGATAGAATACATTTATGTGAGATCACTTTTTTTGTCTTTTAAAGCCTAAGCAAAGAGGCCCTTAGTTTGACTGCAAACTTGCACTTCAACTGCAACCAGAAAGAATGGTTTTAAGTTGAAGATAATGATTAGGATTTATTTGGATATTGTGCTGGTCACTATCTGGAATACATTCAGTCTTGTCTGAGAGAAGATGTCACAAGCACGTTACGAGGCCTCGAGGATGGAGGAGTAATTAGTTAATTGATGGCTCATTAACTATGAACTTTGACGGAAACATCCTTGTGAAAAATTTAGAAGCTAGTTGATTTTTCATTTTAAGTGAAATATATTCGCGACTTTGTAGTTTCGTTATATGCGTTGTTTTTATAACCAAATATTTATTTTCAAAATAAGAAATATTGTTCTTGTTTAAGTGCTATATACTCTGCTGATCATCATTTGCTTTGTTTTAATTTTGTCCATAGGATACTCTCTTGTTTTAAGTTAAATCCATTTGAGCATCTGAAACTATCTTTTGATTCTTCAATTGACGAAGTGAAAAAGCAGTACCGCAAGGTAACTTCTTTCTCCAGCTGAGAGCTGTTTAACTGTTCTGTGAGCCTCTTATAACAGACTCTTGCTAATCTTTTGTAGTTGTCATTGATGGTCCACCCTGACAAATGTAAGCATCCGCAATCAAAGGAGGCTTTTGGAGGTATAAGGATACATGCTTTTAAATTACCCTGGTGGATTTGAACATTGTTGTTTATCGTTGTTCATGTCTTTTTTTTTTTAACTATACTTGGGAAAGTTATTGCTTAGCACATGGTTTTTCATATTAAATATCTTGACTACTGTCCCCAAGAGTCATCTCAGTTGATATAGTGAGAGATGAAGTGTTAGCGCACGCCGCACGGGTTCAAACCCTGCCCCCCTTCCCTAAAAAAAATGTTTGTATCAACAATTTTTTTTGCTCCAGTCCTAAAACTTATCACTGTGTAGTTTTATATACTATACTAGAATTTGCCAACGTTTTCCTGCCACTTAATCAAAATAGAATATGATAAATATTGTATTGATCAGTGATACTGTTAATGCTATAGTTGGTGACATTGTATGGGGTTGGAGTACCCCTTGTACTGCATTTTTAATATAATTTCTTTTCTGAGAAAAAAGAGATACTGTATTTAATTGATACAAAAATTAAAATAAAGCTAAGCTACTTAGTCCTTAAAACCAGAAAAGTATTCTTGGAATCATTGCAATCATAAATAGCCAGGAAAAGAAGAAATTTCACGGAAAGTAGAGAGACCCGAGGAGTCTCAGCCTTAGGAAATGGGAACAGTCAGTGACACTTTTTACTAATCCCCCCTCTCCTATGTATGCTGCCCCTCCTTATCATTGCTTCTCCATTCTGTTAGGATTCTGTTTCCCTCTGCTCCAGCTCAGGATTACTTTTCTGCCCTTTAACCAACTTCTTCTTTGGCTACCTCCTATACACCAAAACTCCCTTCTTGCATCTTCTGGAGTATAGTCTAGTGGTTATAGGTCTAAATGAATATCGTATAGTTTACTATGAAGGGGGAACAAATCATGGTAGAATTACTAAAATATTATTTAGACCAGAATTCTGGCAAATTGGGAGAAGTTTCATCTTTCCTTGGCATACATTATAGAAGATAGGGCCCAAAAGTTCAACTACTTGTGTATGTGTAAACCAATTTTCCTCACAATGGTGAAGCAAGCTGATATTAAACAGTTCCATCAATACAGTTTTTATTAAAATGTTTTTCCAGTCTTTTAATACCATTCTTACTTTATTACTTCTTTGTACTATTTGACATCTTTATTGAGTTTCAGCTTGGCCAGTCTAGTGGTAGTGTTTTACTGTTTTTTCCATATGTCAGATATATATACTTATGTCGAGAAGTGATATCATCTGTATCGTATATTCATGAAACTATTATTTGAATAATTGAATTTTGTTTCATAAGTACCTTTTGCTGGTTACAACTATAACCCAAGAGATTCAGGAAGCAGGATCCTATTTCTGAGTCTCTGGAATGATGAGATTGGTTCTGACATTCTGTATTTTGTATGGAATTTCTGATTTTATGATGTAAAAATGGTGTTATTTTTTTTATCATATTAATTATTATAAGTTTTGCAGCTAGAGGGTTCACATTAATGTTTGTATGTGTTTTTTTAACTTGTGCTATTTACTTGAGTGCAGCACTAGCGAAGGCCCAACAATTATTACTTGACCACAATGAAAGAGATTACCTTCTTAGCCAAGTTAATTCTGCAAAAGGTTAGTGTGTGTTTTTAGTTGTCTTGAAGGTACAAATTCTATCCACTAAAGGTGATCTTGGACTTTGAGAGAAATGTTTCTGAATTGTTTTGAAACTTTGTTTACTCTATTTACCACTCTTGTGGCTAGTGCTAGTCACAAATAATTTGCTCATATTTTTTCTTTTGAATTTTGCTGAACGATAAAAGGTCATTTTTGTCTATCTCAGCTTGAGTGCTGTGACTTACTCTCCATCTCTGTAGAAGTAGTAATGCATTCTTAATGGGAAAGGTAGGGAGTTATTAAAGAAAAGAATTCATCTGTTTTTTGATGTGGACTGCAGATGAACTTAGAGCAAAGAGGAAGAAGCAGCTGAAGAAAGATACAGCTTCAAAACTTAAGTCTATGGTTGAAGAGGTATGCATATTTTACCAGTGTTTTTATGTAAGGCTGTATTGTACTCACCCCTTGTCTGAGTGTGTTTCTGTTTGCCCTTGTGGTCTGAATACACATTGAATAGTGAGATTCCCAGATTTTAAATATTTAAAAATTAGTACTTTAATACTTAAAATTATTAAAGGGACAATGTCCCCTTAGTTCTAAGAAGCCATATTTTGTATCTGTTGCATCTCAGGGAAAATATGATAAACAATATGAACAATCAGAGGAGTTCCAGAAGGAGCTCAAAATCAAGGTTCGTGAACTATTAACAGAACAAGAATGGAGGAGAAGAAAGATGCAAATGAGGGTATGCTCTAATTAGTTGGCCATAGAAAACTTATATACATATGAGAAATTGTTGATTTTTGACCTTCTAGTTTATTCAATATGATGTAGATATCAGAGGAGGAAGGCAGATTAAAAAAGGATGAAGAGGAACAGAAAGAAATGTGGAAAAGAAAGCGTGAACATGAGGAGCAGTGGGAAGGAACAAGAGAACAAAGGGTTAGTTTTGAATCATTTCATCTTAACCTTCATTTTATACATCAAATTGTAGTTTGTGTCTCTTGATCTTTTGACCAGAAAGGAATCTTAATGTCTTTTTATTTTGTAGTTTGTTCTTTTGTAATCTATAATTGAAGTTTAAACTTTAAATTGTTCCAAAATGACACTATGACTGATTTCAACTCATTGTATTTTCACCAGCTGTTAAAAATAATCTTAATTTTGTATAAGCACACTATTTTATGTATAGAGGATAAGTTTGGCGCAATGGTACGGTTGTTGCTTTGTGACCATGAGATCACGGGTTTAAATCCTGGAAACAGCCTCTCCGCTTACGGGCTAAGGTTGTGTACGTCTACCCTCCCTAGACCTCACTATATGTGAGCCTCGTGCACTGAGCAACCCTTTTACATGCAATATTTTTTCTTTTCTGAAAAATTAAACCATAAGTCGATGAATAAATTAACACGTTTCATTATCAGGTATCAAGTTGGAGAGATTTTATGAAAGGTGGAAAGAAGGTGAGTTCCTAAACACACATTCCATTGAGACACAACCAGCACTAAAAAAAGTGCTTGAATAATAATAACATCACCTTTTTGTTTGTATGCAGACAAAGAAAGGAGAAATTAGGCCCCCTAAGCTTAAGACAGAGGATCCCAACAAATCCTATGTTCAGAGGCCAGTAAAAAGAGGTTAAGGTTCTCATCCATTTGCTGAAGGATTGATTTCAATGTCAATCAAAGGACTCACCTAAACATTTTCTGCAGGCTATCCTTTGTGTCAATTTATTAGTTGTTGTAAGGATATATTGAATGCAGACCCAGGAATTTAAATCCCATTTTGGGATGTTGCACTCTATTATTATTAATGCATAGGAGCTATAAGTTCTGTCATTATTATTAATTTTTGATAAATTATAATGTTAGAATGATATTATAAGATCCACAAACACAATTAAACCTGCTTCACAAATGTCCTCTGAGTTTTAAGACAGTTGATTCACTTTAAAATATCCGTTCTGCACTATCACAAAGATGGACCATGCTATTATCATCCTGTACTACACATAATAGTAAAATTAGCTAAAAATTGTGAAATTATAGCTACTTATTTTTTTTTATAGATATATAACTAGTTGAATGAATCATAAAGTTTCAGAAAACTACTTACTCAGTTATATTAAATAATTTAAAAGAACATATATTGAATTAATTTGTCATTTGAACATTATGCAAGAATCATTAATAGTTCTCATCCTTGTAGGGAAGGATTCAAAAGCTACAGTTTTCTTTATTTGGCAGATGATAGATCAGTGCATACATGTGTAGGAATGCCCAAAAATGTAACATTTGATTGAAAAGTTACCAGCCAATAGTGATTACATAATTATGTGTTGTAGCAATTAGGTTTATCAACGCAAAAATGCCCAAATAATACATAATATCATTTACTCCTTTCTCGTTCACCATAATTTGTACTCGTTCTTGGAACCAAGAAAAAAATGCCTAAAGATTTAGGAGAAGAAAACGAATCATTATAGGTACACGCATTGATGCATATAAGCCCTTTCAAAAATTCATGTCTCATTTTATCCAATAAACCAATATAATATTACATATTCTTCTAGATCATTAACAAAATTAAGTTAGTTATCAGAATTAGTCTACAAGTTAAAAAGCCTTAATTTTCTTCCTTTGCATCACAAGTTAAGTATCCTACTTAACAAATATTGATTTCCTCTGTTTCTGCAACTTCAGTACAACATTTACGTAGGGTATGTTGGCCTTCTTCAGGTAACAAGACCCTGAAAACAGCATAATGATGATTTAAGCTCTTCTCTCCCTGTAATCTGTGAACACTACCTAAGGCACCTGCATTTGGGTTTGGAAAAGCATAAAATATTCGCCGAATTCTCTGATGGACAAGGGCCATAGCACACCTGACATTATATGAGATGTCAAATTTAGCCGCATGTATAAGAAGATAGCTAGAGCAAACATTCGATTCAGTCCCCGAGAAATGACAGTCATATAGAAGTGCATCAAAATCAGAGACGTATCATGTTTATAAGCTTACATTGTGCAAGGTTCCCAAACAAGATAGATGTCATAACCGGTGCATAAGTAAGGTCGTTCGAACGGCTGGTTGGAAGTACAACTATGAGAATTCAATTTATCATAATCTTCAACCTGAAACACCATAATCCAATACCAAAAATAAGCCTTTCAACATAACATACTCAATTGGAAATGATTAACAAATATAACCAAGGCAAATGCAATTGCATTTGCATGTGTAAATGTCACCATATTACCAATGTTGAATTTGGTATTAAATGCTTCATTAGGTTTAAATTATCGACAATCAGAACAGCATGGTTAAAAGTTCATACAGATAGGCAACTGCAGCAGGTTACTGAAGACTTAAGCAAACTTACATTTGCACAAATAGTTTTCTGTTTCTTTGCAGGAGCGCTCTCATTATCGAATTCTAAATATCTTTCTTCGATGTTCACCTCACTGGGGAAAAGACATCTATCCCTGGCAGCAGATGATTCTATAGCTACAATGGCAGCATGCCGCAAAGGGTGACAATAATATGAACCTTGTGACTGTGATTGCTGCTCAGCCCATTGCCAAGGATATAAACAAGAAACGCTTGTAAATGGTTGTTTGAGCTGATTTGAGGACCCATTTAAGTGGAATGATTCACGGGGTGCAGATCCAGTTGAAATAGAACGGGAATTAAATAATCCTGGCTTTCTAATGCAGCTTGAGTCGATGTCACTGTCTACTTCGCAAGTGTTCCAAGCAAAAACCTGATCACGTGCATTTGAAATTATTTGCTTAGCTGAAGGATCCACTATCACTGCAGCATTGACAACCTAAACAGATGAAATTTTAGGTTAGTAGCAGTTAAACGTGAAATTTAATAGAAGGGCACTTTAATCAAAGCTACCCTTTACTAATTCAGCAAAGAACAGAAGGACCAAATTAAAAATAGCTCAAGCTGTTAATCTTGAAGTGAAGATTAATCAGAGTATAGAACTAAAGTTATGTCTGTCCAGTCAGGTTTGAGTGCATTATTTCTCGTGTACAACAAATTATATGGAAAGGAATTTACCAAGCCATCCGATTTTGCCAACTCAATAGCTGATTGCATAAACTTGAAAACTGACTTTGAGTCCTCCTCGCTAAATCCAGTAATGCCATCAATTTTACTGCAATTTGATTAAAAAATGCCAAAACCAGAAACAAAGGTAATCTCAAATTAGACAAGGTTTTACTCTCCTTTCTCAGTCAAGCTCCTAACTCAAACAGTTCTTGCCCATAGGATATACAATGCTTGGATCAATAGACAAAATAAACTATATATAAAAACCATTGGCAAAGCTTGTACATCTAATACTATAATTATAAGACATATCATAAAGTTCGAAATATGCCCAGGTTATTTATGAAAATTGTAAACAACAATTACACACTGGAGACTTAAACACAGGCGTCTACAGGCCACTTTGTTATTTTCACGTAGGCAGCATTAGTATATATGGTATCGTGTGTATTACCGAGCAAGCTAGACCCAATGGCTAGCTTGTGACCTACATAGATATAATTTTACTATACATGTTCTACTCATCTGATGATAGATTTCATTCAAAAGTTACTTGAACTTGCATATACTGCAATGGCATTAAAAGCCAACAAATACACAATAAGAATATAAAGCTTACTAAGTCAGTGGATGATATGACGTTGGCCAGAATTTGCATTGCTCTTGCCACTCTTCTTTTGATGTTGCAGCATATTTGCATACCTAAGGTCAATTAAATTGAAATTTAATGGATGAAACAAACCAAGAATCCTCGAGATTCAACAACTCACATTAATCTATAAAGTTAATCAACCATTTAATCTTCATTGATAGCGCACCCAAAAATATTAGACCATCCATTCAACTAATGTACTTCTACAGCTTTGCACACATTTAAACATTTGACGAAATCATGATTAAACTAAAAGTTCATTCATATAAAAATTACTGATTCCCAATGTTGAAGTTTGCTGTGTCTTTTAGTGATTTAGTGAACAAGCTTTCAAAGACAAGAGAATGAGGAAGAAATGTTGTTGGTTCAACATTCAACTTTAATGATTAAAATAGTAGCACCAACCAAAATATGAAATTACTTGAAATTTGAAAATGAAAAGTAAGTTAACAACCATTCCACTATCACTATCAGAAAGCTTCACAGCTTCAATGACAATTTCAATTACAACAAACAAACCAAAAGAAGTCAAAAACTCATAAGAACCATTTAGAAATCAATACTTGATGGATTCTTCATATGTTATTCGTCTTATATATCTTCATGAACAAGATACAAACTAAGCAAGCATTAAATAATAAAAAGAAATGAAAAATAAAAGACTCACTTTTGTGATAAAAGGACTCAACTGATAGGAACTGATCATCTCATGAATATAAGGCGGAAGGCCATCCAATTGATTATCACCTTCAGAGGCCAGACACAAGATCACTGATAGCTCTATTTTCCCTGTCAAATATTCACCACATTGTTACACCAACCAACTTTGTCTACTATTCATAGCTCATTATACCAAAATAACATTGTTCACATGAGTAGCTCGGTTGGTAAAGTTGTGGGACATAATAACGGCTCGTTTGATGGACATGATAAGATAGACAGGATAGGATATATGCAATCGAGACTTCGGTGAACCAAAAGGATAGGATAATGTCGTCCTATTGGCGTATCTTATCCTCTTCGCCTAGTGTATTTTCTATCAATAGAGGGAGCTGAGTTAGAAATGAGCCAAATAAGATAGTGCAGCTTTTCCCACATACCCTCAAATCTGAGTATCACCACCACACTATTAACGCCACCACCAAAATAACTACGTCAATAAACATTCGACATGATAAGCCATTATCCTGCTCTATTCCTATCAAGCTCTTATCATATCTTTGCCACCAAATGAGCTTTAAAAGTGTGAGCATCCGAGTTCAAATCCCGGGAAGTATAATATCTCACTTCCTCATTAAAGAATAAGGCAAAAATAACAACATAACAATATGCATATCCAAAACACATGAAACACAATAAAAGACAAAGTAAATGAAAGTATGAAACCTCCTTCAAGATTTTTCTTGTGAATTCGTTTCACATGTCGATGATTTTCGAGTGGCGCTATTTGATTCAAACGCCTAACATGAAATTCAAATAAGTTCCATAATTTAGTTCAGTCTTAAGAGCAAATCATATAAGATTAGAGACTCAAAGATAATTGCGCTAACCTCACAATTTGGTTAGCATTTTTTGGATCAATCACTGAACAAACAACATTCTCTGCACACAAAACCAAACTCTTTCAATTCAATGCTAATTTCAACAAAACACAAAAGGTTATGGGTTTTGATAAAGTTACCAGTGGGTTGTTGGTGAAGGTCATGTGGCTCTTTCTCCGGAATGTGCACAATCTGCCACGTCCCGAAGTCGTTATTCATCACTGCCGCCGCTGACGGTGGCTCCTTCTGCCACGAACGGAAGAATAAGAGAGATGAGGAAACCGGAACTGAAAACCATTGATCCACTTAAGCGAGATGGGCCGAAAACATTTGAAAACGGGCCAAGCCCAAAAATGAAAATGGGCTATGCCCAAAAAATGAAGAGATCCGTTTGATATCCAAAAACTGCTCAGCAACAGTTGGACAAATGGGGAATGTTGGGGTAAACCAAAAAAGTTTGGGTAGAGCTGAATCGAAATGTTGGCTAGATAAACGTCTTGTACTAAGATGAGTAGTTATGAACTCATCCCCATGGGTGTGGTGAAGGGAGGGATCAATACATCTCGATCAGAAAAGAATCAATAGAAAAAGAATCAGAATTGATCGATATATCTCTCGAAACAAATGAAAAGGAAACGAAAGATGGGCCAAGCCCAAAATGAAAATGGGCCAATCCCAAAAATGAAAATGGGTCAAGCCCAAAAATGAAAATGGGCCAAGCCCAAACTGAGGAATGAGGAATGGGCCCAGTAGTGAGTAATTGCAGGAGTGGAGTGTGGAGGAACAAAAGGGATAAGACAAGATGAAAGGTAGGAATAGGAACAGGTTCCTAGATTATCATTGTTGTCTTGTTTCAAATCCAAGTATACTATAAAATCTTTGATAATTGTGGGGTTGCATCAAAATTTGTTTTTTTTTTTCATTCTCCATTGTTGTATTTCTGTGTTTAATGGTTGATGCATTCTTATTAATGCTATGGGAGCTCAGAAGAGCATCCTTGCTGGAAAAGGTTAGTGTTCAATTCATAATCCTTCATTTTTGTTCCCTTAATTGCAAAAAAAATCTAATTTTTGTTGCATTCTAATATATGTTATGGGTTGTTTAACAGCCAAAATTGATGTTAATGTTGATCTTACTCATAAGCTATGCGCTTCTTTGATGTTTCCTACCCTCAGGTTTGTCTTCTCAATTCCATCTTTAAGAGAGAAATTTTTACTTTTTGTTGTTCAGAGAAAAACTCTAGTTTTTGTTATTCAAATTGCAAGCATATGTTATATTTGTCCATGATTCTAGAAAATTATTATATTATATTAGTCCTTAAAATTGTAAGCTTTGGTGTATGTATTAGTTCCTCATTAGTTTACTCATATTAATCCATGCATATGGACCAATTTGATTGACATGTATAATAGTTTTAGTGACTAATGTTAATTTCCCAAAATCTGACTTATATAATGTTAGAAATTGGAATGATGAGTGGTGATTTGTTACTTTGTTTACTTAATTTATCTTGCTGGTTATGACATTTCGTTTTCGTGAACAGGAGTTCTAGCAGTCCGCTTTCACTGGTAATTGGGAGGTAAGAATATTATTTTGCTTCGTTCATGTTACTAATTGTATGAGGTTTCCATGATTAAGTTATTATCATGTTGTACTCTTAGAACTGTGTTGTTCTACATTGGTTCTTTACTCCTTAAATAAATACTTTTACTTCTCCATGATTAGTCTTTGCGTCAAACACCCAAACTTATTTGGTGGAAGTGAGAAGCTCGATGTTTCGTGGGACAAGGGTTTATATGATTCGAATATCTTGGTTGCATACAGAAGGCCTCGACCTGAATGGCTTGCTCAGCAATCTTTTGTATTGCAGGTTGGATTTATTTTTTTATGATCATTATTATATTTTACGGCATAAGACTAAGACATGATGCTGTACAATAATCTCTAAAATCTACAAAATTGAGTAAAAGTGTATAGCATATTCTGAAATTATATTTGTTGTCACCCTTTTGTGTTTTCAGCATTCTCTTTCACCTGAGATTGGAGTCCACGGTATCCCTGTAGACAATTTCTCTCGATCTGGAAGTGGAGGTGTAAATTTATCTCGATTGTCAATGGGGCTGGACCTGAAAGAACCCGTGAGTTCAAAATGGAGCAGCACAACCAGCATAAAGTTTGAGGTTCCGCCATACTTTTCACAAAACTGTCATTATACTATATTGGCCTGCATGTGTTTCCTTTCTTTACCTTAACCTTTTGATTTGGTTTTACGCAAAGTGGATACTAATTATTGCAAACCTTCATGCAGCATGTTCGTCCATTGAGTGATGATGGCCACGCTATAAGTAGAGATTATGATGGGTTTCCTTTGACTTGCAGGTAATGAAGGATCCTATTATTTCAGTTCTGAAAATTTTCCCACTGATTTTGATCATATGATGTACATTGCTTGTTGCAGTGGCAATCCACATGACAGTATGGTAGTGTTAAAGCAGGAGTCTCGATTTGCGAAGGCGACTGATCGTAGTTTTTTCCATGTAACATATTCTTATTTCCACTTGCTTCCTATTATCTATGAGTAATTGTCTGTGTTTATTTCGCAACATAAATTTTGATTGTGTTCCACTTGATTGAATGCCTATCCTTTTCAGTTCAATCTACAAATAGAACAAGGTATTCCAGTTCTTTCTAAGTGGCTAATCTTCAACCGATTTAAATTTGCTGCTTCGAAAGGAATCAAACTTGGACCAGCATTTCTCTTGACAAGGTTGGTATTCTCCAAGAAGGTCTATTTGATATAGTTAAGAGGCTAGAAACGGTGAATGCTAATAATGTAAACCTATGAAATGGTTAATGTGTGTTGTATGAGGCTCAAACTCATTAAGAAACTGTGATATGATTGATACCAATGGGATTCATCACACTTTAAGTAAGAATTACTAATTTGATGGGGAATTGTGTGCGTATGTGAGGGCGGATCCATTTACGCCACTATAAACCGTTTTCTACTTGCACTCATAGATGTTATTTTATTATCATCACTACCTTTTCTATTGCCAGACTCACTGGTGGTTCAATTGTGGGGGACATGGCACCTTACCAAGCATTTTCCATTGGAGGTCTCGGAAGTGTTCGAGGGTATGGCGAAGGAGCAGTCGGATCTGGACGATCATGTTTGGTGGCTAATAGTGAACTGACACTCCCTTTGGTAAGTAATACCTTAATATTCTGCATCCTTATAAGTTGAAATTGGACATATTAGTAGCTTTCTTTATTACTCATGGTTTTGTTGGCTTTAAAGTTTAAAGTCTGAATCTTTAGTGTCATATCTTCCTTGATAAATTAATTTTAAGGTTTCATTTATGTGGAAAATTTCACTTTTCTCCATTATTGTAACATCCCAGTTCTGACATGCGACCTCCCAGACCCATGAATATGAATATAACGAGTGTGTCACTGGTAACACCTCAGTCTTGACATGCGACTTTCCCGGCTCATGAATACACTAAGCGTGCCACCCACCAGCTTAAATACTCCCTGCAGTATTTTATTCCCTACAAAGGGAGCCTTCCACGACTCGAACCCGTGACCTCAGGGACAAATAGTCATTATTCACGTGAGTCGCTGCCATTAAGCATACGGTTGATTGTCACTTTTGGAATTGAAATCTTACCCAATGTATCAGAATCAGCCCATCCTGCCCTTCCACTCTGCTTCCATGAGTCACAATGAGAATACCTTGTATATGATTGAAATGTTTAATATTCAGGTCTTTTATGAACTAATGCCATCTATTTTCATTAAAATTAGTTTTATTTTTCATTTTCCCAGTGCGCTGTAACAAGCACAAGACAGGTTTAAACATGTGAACGTTTACGTGCTAATCTTTTGAATGTTATCACATATATTGTTATATTGAAATGTCCTATACTAAACTACTTGATATCTTCTTTACTATAGAATAACATGTTAGAAGGTGCCCTTTTCTTGGATTGTGGAACAGACTTGCGGTCTGGTCATCTTGTACCGGGTGAGTTCACGAGTTCTCGAACTGTTTCAAGCTGTTAAGGTTATCTAATCACAGTGACTTTCTCTGTATAGAGTAAACTACTATTATGGTTGATAATTGATTGATATTATAATGCCTAAAGAAATCTGTTTATTACTTCCAAAAGCATTGACTGGTTCGAAGAACCTTCATTGAAGAACCAAGTAAAAAGGCTTGATCGGGGTCGAGAGCTTCTTGTATTAGGGAATACCATATTAGCAAAAACACTGCATGCAATAAATTAACATCCAAAATTTAGCCTTTGTACTTGAAGTAATTACAACAGTTTCTTCTCCTGCATAAGTTTAAATCAGACTTTAGTAGGCGACATTCATTCTCGGCCTTTCCCCAATTATCTTACTGTTTTTGTTTACATTTCTAGTTCCAAGTTGTGCAAGTCCATATAGAAAAACACCATTTTATGGATTTGATGGAATGAAAAGGTTCCATTATGCAGAGAGAATAGCCCAACAGGTATATAAACCATCCCGAGACGATGAGGCAGGTGATATGAGACTTACTTCCTCTTATTTTGTCATTCCGGTGGTAGGAGAAAGTTGCTAGGAGCCACATTTTCCATGGTAAAATAAGGGCTAGAATTCTAAGAAACCAAGGGCTAGACCATATACCTCATTATCTAAAGTTCCATCATGGAGTTTTATGAAGAGTTGAGTATCCAAGTCTGAAACAAATTATAGTGTCTTATGAGTGGAATCAATCATCTAAAAGCATATATTCAATTGCAACTATATATCCAAAACAACAGTCATTATATTTCAATTCTACTTTAATGAGTTTCCTTAAAAAGATTTCATTTTTGGTCTTTCTTCGGAGCTGGTGTGTTTAATTGTCAATTTGTCATAACTTGCAATTAGTTTTGTTCTGTTTTATTCTTGGATTGCTCTCATGGTGTTGTTAATGTGTTGGAAATTCAGGAAATCCAGCCTTAAGGCATGGTAAACCAGGATCTGGTGTTGGATTGGGATACGGACTTCGATTTAAATCACAGTTTGGTCACTTTCAAGTCGATTATGCAGTCAATGCATTTCAGCAGAAAACTCTCTATTTTGGCCTCAGCAACCTTGCTTCTTGAGATCCTTAAACCATAAGAGCCTGCTTGGTTTACAAAAATGTTCCTTTTCATTAACAATTACAAGTATGCCACATTGTTTCGTTCGCCTTATATATTTTTACGGAGAAAAAAAAACACGAAAAAAAAGTAAATGTTACTTTCAGTATTTCTTGTACAAATCTTTGAAAATAAGGTGACATACTTGTCTATTGATGAAAGCAGAAAACATATTGGTAAACCAAACAGGTTCTAAGTTTTCAGAACTTTAGTGCATTCTTCTCTTGGATATTGGTGGTAGAATCCCATGGAAGATTGAATGGTGGAGCTACAGAAGCTGCACTCTTTTGTCACAATTCACTACAAAAGGCTTTCTCTATATTTTGCATGTGGAGAGATAAATGATTAGTGCATTCTTTTTCTTATGCAACTCATGATAGTTGAAAATTTTCTTTCCATTTTTTGTAATTTCTTTTAGACAGGTTGATTATTATGTTGTAAATTGCTACAATCCAAGGAGATAAGATTCTTCCATATAGAGAAGGATATGGATCAAATATAGAATTCTCATTTTCCATTGAAATTTGAACTAAGATTACCATAAAGGTAACAAAAAAACTGTTCTTAGCGAAATAAGCATGTTCTTCGTTCAAGTTCACTACTGGAGAGGAATATTCTTATTCTTGTTTTGCAACGGTAAGCTAAACAAGCAACGTTGAGTCAACATTAAAAAATGGAAAAAAATTGTTGCAAGAGAGAGAAATATAATTGTGAGTATGTTTGTAGGGTCCAAATAAAAACAAAATAGAGTTACCATTAGAGGTGATTTTGGTTTGAGTTGCATAAGTTGTTGGAAAGTATAAACAAATATAAATTAATCAATGAGACCTATTTAAAAACGAAAAAGGAATTATAACATTGTGAATGCTCAATTTTGCAACTCCATCTATGCAATCATAACTGCAGAATTAATTCTACTAATTTAGTGGTGGTGCCCCAATCTTTATGTAGATTTATAAATTTTTGTATATATTGTATGAACTGAATGTAATAAGGAACACTTATTTTCTTTTATTACAAAGGTATCCCCATACATGACTAATGAAAGGGACACTCCTAACAATTCTCTTCCTCAAAAAACTTAACTATGAACTATTAAGCACAAATACTTTCAAATAATCTACCATATCTAAGTTCCTCATCCAATTATGTGGAGCTAGTAGACTAATACTAACCACAATGAAGAATATCATCTTCATTCTTATTTTGGTCTTAATATTATTTTATAACTTATTATAATTATCTATGAAATAAGAATAACATTTATATTTTTTTCTACAATGAGAAACATTATTCTTATTCGAGTCCCATAACTTATTTTACACTTTTGTATTTATGCCCAATTTTCATTCTCTCTCCTCACTTTCCTTGCAAATCAGTTCTCTCTCCTCATTTTTCTTTAAGAACAAAATTCATAAGATAAGAATATCTCAGTGAGAGTGGAGAACAGAGTTCTTTAATACATCAAAGTGTCACAATAATAAACTAAATATTAGTCTTTAATATGGTTAAAACTCTTCATACTACCAATAAAAGACGTTAGTCTAGTAGTTTAAGATCCTCGAAAATAACAAAAGGTTAATAATTCCTGATAGCGACATTTATTGGGAGAGACAACCATACACTTAGAAAATATTAGTTTACTAGGCTATGTGGATGTGTTTGCAAAGTGGGCCCTGCCTATGTGGATAAGAAATAAAACATAAAAATAATCAAAAGAGTTTTGCCTCCAACCTTCCAAAATTTGAAACTTGTATCTCAAACGGTCCTTCAAAACTTTTGAATTTAATTCCATCTCCACCCTTCATTTAAACCATCCTCCACCGTTAGATCACAGAATCTTCTCATCTTTCACTTCTTCACATTTTCTATTCCCTCTTCTCCATTTCACATTTCAAATTTCTCTCTTCTCACTCTTTTCTCTTTCATCAAATCCTTCGTCTCGTTTCGCAATGCCGTTTCTATCAGAGGCTGCAAGTGCGATTAAGAACAGATTCAGATTCAACGATCACTCCTCCGATTCCGTTTCGCTTTTTCAGAACACTCCAGATCTTCTCAAATCCGCTGCAAAGGATAACCTAATTACTCATTCTTCGATTCGTACTATTCAAAATTGGGATGAAAACGATGAAGGTGCTGCTGTTGAATCTAGTAACAACGCTGTTTCTTCTTCTTCTTCTCAGAGATTTGAAGTTATCGAGGATCCTTCCTTCTGGAAGGATCACAATGTGCAGGTACAATACTTTCTTCATTTTAGGTTCACAATATTCAATCTCATGAGCTATTTGTTTAAGCTTAAAAATAAGTGGTTCTAGATTGTGTAAAATAATTGATTTACTTTTAATTGATTTTGGTCTAATTCAGTTATAAAAGCTATCTGTGTTTGGTTCAGCAAAACAATCAATTTTTATAGGGTCGTTATTGTGCTTCGTGCGTTGGCCCTGTTTCTCTCTCATGTATTACTCCTGAGTCCTCAACTCCTCATTATAATCTTAAGCTACTTAAAGTGGATTATGAAAATAATCAGAAATCTGATTATTATCATATCCTGATTCAGGAAATAATCATACCCGAACATGGTTCTATTAGTGATTTTTTTTTTAAAAAAAAGGTGATTTTGTTGAGAAATAGTCCCAAATGAATGCACTCTTAAACTAATTAGTGAAAGCTAATTGATGAGTGTTAGTCTCTAAATTCATGATTTGAGCAAATGGATATTTGCTTGCAATTTTTTACTTTAAATAAACGGAATCACATATTGTTTATCAGGGGATATGTTTCGCAGTAAAATTACAACATTTTTACTTGGTTTGTAGTAGGATTATAACATGATTATAGTACTTAAGTTTGCTTCATTGTTTTTGTGAGATAGGTTATAATTAGAATGAGGCCTCTTAGCAATGCTGAAATTTCAGTCCAAGGTTATGGCAAATGCATTAGGCAAGAGAGTTGCCAGGCAATTACTTGGACCGGACATCCTGAGTCTCGATTTACTTTTGATCTAGTTGCCGATGAGAGTGTTACCCAGGTAAACTTTTGCTATATACTTCCATTCATATTGTGGTTAGTGGCTTACAATAACGTTTTTGGTAGAGGTTTGTCCGAGCTTTATTGTCCATGTCATGGTTATGACAGCCTTCTTTTATTGTTCTTTTCTAATTTTGAAGCTTGGTTTTCCATATTTAATGTGACAGGAGAAGCTTTTTAAAGTGGCTGGGTTACCAATGGTAGAAAATTGCATGGGAGGCTACAACAGTTGTATGTTTGCTTATGGCCAAGTGAGTATTTGTTAGAGTTCTTGTTTTTCCAGTTAGTTTGATTAGATCAGTGTACTCTAAAGTGAGGATTCCTTGGTTCATAATATAGTGTCTAACCCTGCATAGATTGCGAAGGGAAGGTTTTTATTTTCACTTCTACCTGTTCTTGTTAATAAAATGTGAGACTTTTGATATCTGGCTGATTGTTTGACCTTTCTTACTTTCGAAATGTTTAGAGGTACTGAAAAATATTGTTTTTTCTTGTAGACTGGAAGTGGAAAGACTCACACGATGCTCGGTGACATTGAGGGAGGAACTAGAAGACATAGTGTCAACTGTGGGATGACACCAAGAATTTTTGAGCACTTATTTTCTAGAATCCAAAAGGTATGATTTTTTTGTGAGCTTAGATGCAGATGATTATGAATGAAAGCATTACAGAGAATGTATGGATGACTTCTATTGTGTTAGAGATGATTTGGCTATGTGAGGAAAAGACCTTTACAAACCCTAGGAAGAAGAGTACATTAGATGAAGGATAGCCCAATAGTTAGAGGTAGAGGGGGACCAATAAGAACAATAGGTGATGCCACTCGAAAAACTTGTATTCAAATGACATGTCTAATGGGATAGGACACAATGGCTTTGTTTAATCCATATAGTTGACTCCATCTAATGGGAAAAGACTTTGTTGTTTATGTTGTTTGTTGGTAATGAATAATTAATGAATTTTATGATTAAATTTTGCAATGATCATTAAGGAGCCACTTCTCTAATCAATGTTTCTTACAACAGGGTCTACCACTGAATTCCACTGATGTTGCATTTTTTATTTTTAATGTTTGTCTCAATTTCTATAATACAAAGTTAAGTTTTTTTATATTCAAATTGGACTGAGAATCTAACTTTAGTCTGTAATTGCTCTAATATACCAGGAAAAGGAGCTCCGCAGAGATGAAAAGTTAAAATTTACGTGCAAATGTTCTTTCTTGGAGATATACAATGAACAGATCCTTGATCTTTTGGACCCCTCCTCTAACAATCTCCAGGTAAGGCCTAACAACTCATTGAATATGATAGAAATCCCATAATATATAAAACCACATCACTTCTCTATGCCTACCCCTCCTCTAACAATTTCCAGGTAAGGCCTAACTATTCACTGAATATGAGAGAAATTCCTTATAATATAAAATCACCTCACTTCTCTACGCCTCTGTGGAATATCTATTATCATTTTGAATTTTCCCAAATCTCTAAGCAGTAGCGATACTGATTCAAGTGTGCATTTGAAGAAACATTTTAAATCATATGTTGAACATTTTTCTTTTTGGAATCATGTGGCAGATAAGAGAAGACAATAAGAAAGGAGTTTATGTTGAAAATCTCAAAGAAGTTGAAGTTACTAATGGTCGAGATGTCATTCAACAACTTATACAGGTATTTTTTTTTGTTAGACAAGCTTTTTCCTTTTTAGGGGAGGGGGGGAAGTGTGCTTTGCTCTTCGGCTGTCGAATATTGTTTTTGAACAATTACTGTGTTGATACTATTTATTTTTTATAAAATTTCAGTTTGCGGTTTAAAATAATGTAATTTTTTTGGCATATGCAATTTCAATGTTGAGCGAGAATACCATATATGATTTTTTTGCATTATGGTTTACTACTGCATTTTCTTGAATTTTTGACATTTTCATTACAGCATATATGCCAATATATTAGGCACTGATTGAAAATTAATTATGTTACTTAGGGTGCTGCAAACAGAAAGGTAGCTGCTACTAATATGAATCTTGCTAGCAGTCGTTCTCATAGTGTATTTACTTGCATCATTGAGAGTCAGGTGAGTAATGTTTATGCCTTTTTACCGAGGCTGTTTCATGCAAAAAAATGCTTGACTTTTGTAATAATGTTTTCCAAGTATGTTCTGATATGACCTTAATTTAATTGCTTGTTGTTAGTGGGAATCTCAAGGAGTAACTCACTTCCGATTTGCTCGACTTAATCTTGTGGATTTGGCTGGATCTGAGAGGTAATTTGATCCCAAGAGTGTGAATGACATTTATGAGCAAAGAAGTGAAATGTATTTAACCTCATTTGGCACACATATGGCTAATATTGTGTATCCATTTTGATGATAGGCAGAAGAGTTCTGGTGCTGAAGGAGAACGCCTCAAGGAAGCTACTAATATCAACAAGTCTCTTTCAACCTTGGGGTTGGTTATTCTCACTGACAATCTTGAATTACTGTTTACTTATTCCATGGTTCCTATTTCCTACTAAGCATTTCATTGTTGTGCTACCCTAGAAAAGTTAACCCTGTGGGTGATATGATACATTTCAGGCTTGTGATTATGAACCTAGTAAGTATATCTAATGGGAAGTCACTCCATGTTCCTTACCGTGATTCAAAGCTCACATTTTTACTTCAGGTTGGTGTTGAAATTTTCTAGATTCATTTTGCTTGTGTTGCCAATCATAATTTACCAATTATATTCCAGTCTGTGTAGATTGGTGGCAAACCATATCAATTTAAATTAAAATAGCTATTGTGGAGAATTGTATGTTTTCTGAATGTGGATAAGTGCAAAAAATACAGAAGCTGTTATCTAAATAATTTGGATTTATTCACATTTCTAATTCTTGTAAGTAAACAATAATAACTTTGGTAATGAAACGAGATTACCAGTTACTACACTAAATTAGTAGTTCTAAAATACTTTGGTTTTTTGCAATAGTGAGTTGAGTTTTAAAATAAAATTACCTTGGAAAAACCTAAGTTATAAAGGAACTCTAGATTCAGCTATGGATCCAGAAGCTACTTAACCTGCGTAGTGCATACTAATGTACGTATGAAGACACCAAATTACTGCATTTTCCAATTGTTTGTTGAAGTGGATGAAACTTGAAAGTGCACTTGAAACATTACGGGGTAGAAGCACCTGAAATATGTATCTTCAGGATAGATTCAATGTATAATTTTTAATAATCATAATTTTATAAGTTAGTTTGCTACTTGGAATTTGAGAAGGAACGCATGTTGTGAACTTGTGATATTTTGGCCTGATAGTACTTTGAAAATTGTAACTAGGATTTCAAATGAGAATTAAATATTTAATTTTTATGAACATTTGCCTAAAATTTAGTTAAGTTGTCTGAATTCTTTTATAAGTAAGATAGCTTGATCAGTTTGTTGATTCTTCCTTTCAGGATTCTCTTGGAGGGAATTCAAAAACAATCATAATTGCAAATATAAGCCCATCCATTTGGTCAGTGAACCCACTTCCTTACTTCGTTATTGCCTAGATTTTGTTGAATAAGGATTTATTGTCTCTCGCATAGAATTTATGGGAACCTGCAATGAGCAAGTTTCAAACTTTGTTCATGACAATCATATTCACTGTATTTTGACCTCATTGTTGCTTCACAAATTTTGTGCAGTTTCGCATCTTTGTCATTAACAATCTCAAATTCATTTGCAGTATATGGTTAATTGCTTTTATATCTAGTAACATTTAGTAATTCTTGCAGTTGTTCGCTTGAGACATTAAGCACGTTGAAGTTTGCACAGCGCGCTAAATTTATTAAGAACAATGTATGTCTTGATAGTTTCCATATTCTTTAATTAATGTACTTCAATTTCCTGTCAACAATAAGTGGCTGGCAGTTGTTAATTAATTGGAAATGCTGAATAGATTGTACTCCAAAGAATGTTACACAGGGTTTTGTAGCATAGCTCTAGCATATGGATCCTTGGGACAGTTATAATAATAATTAATTTTTTAATCATTGTATATTAATCTCCAGGCCATTGTAAACGAGGATGCGTCTGGAGATGTCATTGCCATGAGAGTTCAAATTCAACAACTTAAGGTACAACTTTGGTTTATCCTTTCTTCAGTTATGTTCTAAATTGTGATTATATAGATTTTTTTGTTGCTTTTTTTATGATGTGGAAGGTAATGGTTCAAAATTCTGGTTCTCATAGTGGCTCACCTTTATAGATACTTATTCAATTAATGCTTGTATTAGATTGCTTGTAATAAAAGTATAACGTTGAAGAATGTTTGCTTTCACTTTTCATCTGCACTTTGAGAGAAGTAAGATTGCTCTAACAACTTAGATTTCATGTTATTCTCAGTTTCCAAGAGATTGCTCGATTAATTAACAACTTTGTAGATACTTACTGAGTTGCTTATCATAAAAGTATAAAGTTGAGCTTGACTTTGCTTCCACTTTTCAACTTATATTTCATGCCATTTAATGTACAAGAATATTTTTTAATCTAATGAAATACATGCTATTCAAGATACATCTTCTTAATTAGCTGATTTGTAATGAATACCTTTTTTCCACTGTTCAACATATTTATTGCTGTTTCAGAAAGAAGTATCCCGCTTACAAGGTCTAGTTAGTGGAGAAGTTCAGGACAATGGCACATCAGTAATTAGCTTTCCAGGTTCTCCAGGATCCTTCAAGTGGGAGGGTGCTCAAGGATCATTCAGTCCATTCCCATTAGCCTCTGCTAAAAAGATATCTCAGGTAGATATTTCTGTTTCTAACAAATCACCTCGTTTCACAATACTATGTTTACTGAGTATGCTTTCTTTTTACGCAGAAAAAAGACTATGAAATAGCCCTCATTGGGGCTTTTAGGAGGGAAAAGGATAAAGAGATGACAATGCTGGCATTGAGAGAAGAAAATCAAGCGGCCCTGAAGCTGGTATCTATGAAATGCAGTATATTTATTACTTATTGATTCGTTGTGTCAATTTTATGTTTGAACGTTTGTTTAAAGAGAAAGGGAGAGATATGCATAAGCTTTTAATCAAATAGCAATTTCTCTATGAATCTTTTATCAGTTTATGTTGAGTCAAGGTTGTCATTTGTCATAGTGCTCTAGTTTGATATTTGTGCATTTACTGGAAACAACCTTTTCGTTTGCAAGAGTATGGTTGCGTACATGTAGGTGGGAGCTTTGTGCACCAGCCCTTTTTTATGATTCTCTATTGTTAATATACTAGTAACCATAGTTTTAAACATTTTTGTGATGTAAACCTGTGTAAATTAAATGGTTGCAATATGGGATGAATCAGGCCAAACAACGGGAAGATGAGATACAAGGTCTGAAGATGAGGCTACGTTTTCGAGAAGCTGGAATAAAGAGGCTAGAAGCAGTTGCTTCTGGGAAGATCTCAGCTGAGACATACTTGCTGAATGAAAAGGAGGATCATTTGAAGGAAATTGCGGTATTGCGTGGCCACGTGGATCGTAATCAAGAGGTGACCAGATTTGCTATGGAAAATTTGCAGCTAAAAGAAGAAATTAGACGGTACATTTTTACATATTCAGCATGTATACTCTTTTTAGGTTCACCTTACTTGTTTTATTCTTTTGTTTTACTGTTCTTGTGCAAACAAGTGATTTCATGGTTCGAAGAAAGGTTGGATGGTGACTTGGTTTCTCTGTGGCCAAAATCAAATATTTAAGTATGATCAATAAAGCATAATTTCTATTCATTGTTTAAAGTGTGTATATATATATATCCACCAAGGGAAACACACCAGTGCATCCATTTCGCAAACAAACTAGTACTAGATTGCCAGTGACATTTCTATGATGTATAAATATTTTCTATAACTCACGTATATCTTGTACACAGGTTGAAGTCTTTTTATGAGGAAGGTGAGCGGGAAATGATGAATGAACAGATCATGGTACTGCAAAACAAGGTAGGGAAGGATGATTTTGTATTACTTCATCATATACAGATATCTCAGTATTCAACCAATCTCCTCCTTTGATAATCGTGTTTTTTCCACTTGTATGTGCAGTTATTAGAGGCACTAGATTGGAAATTTATGCATGAACAAGATCTGGTAATGGCTCAGGTTTCCATAGTTTTTAGTGTAACAATTTTTGCTTGTCTTGAAGGGGTTTGCAAACTTTTGTATTAACCTCGTTGTCATATGGAAATTTTGTAGAAAACAAATATTGACTCAGTGATGGAAGATGTACATAGTGATGGTAATCTTATGTCCAATGAGGTAAGAATAATATTGTTTCATGTAGTAGCCAATAGTCTTTGTTTTTGTTGGAAGAAGCTGATGCTTTATATACATTTGTGAAGCATGTTCTAAATCTTAGAAGAATGGATCAACTGGCAGAACACAAAGCAATTTTGATTTTCTATTTTTCTTCCTTGTTATATGTTTGTCCCTATATTATATATGATCAGGGTGAAGGCCAAACCTTGACCATGATAAAATGTATATCATCTATTTTCCTCATTTGTACATGTTTTTAAATTGACAAATGCTATTAGGTTTTACTGAGTATTCCACCATTGTCAAATTTTGGATCTTCCAAGAGCCTTGTAATTGTTTAGATATTTGATATGTTTAGATAGTTTGTCTATCATCCTATCCATTTAGTTGTTTGTAATTTTTTGTGCTTGTACTTTAAATATTTCTTGTCTATAACTTGCTCATAATTGTCTGCAGGAGTCAAGTCCAAAATCACGCTGGCAGTCTTCTCTTAGGGCAGAAAATGAGTTTCTTCGCATTCAGGTCCCAACCAATCTTATATGTACTATATTTTTTACTTCATTTAATGTGCTGACAAAATGTTTATCACAATATCTTGACCTGATATAATTTTATCTGACAGGCTATTCAAAACCTGGCAGAAATGGACACTATTCGCAAGAAGCTAGAAGTTTGCCTTGAAGAGAAAGAAAAATTAGAAAGGTATAGTTATATCCCTCTTTCTTTCTCTCTTTTCATACATATTTGTGATTACTGTATCCTTAGAACTTATTTGTAGCTAAAAGTGATTCTTGGCATATTTCCTTCTTCATATTGTATCTGCATAGATACATATTTCTCCTTATTGTTTTTCATGATAAATCACTGCTTTAAAATTTATCCATGTAATATTGTTTTGCAGGCATCTTGATGATTTGACAGCGAAGTCCCTCGCCACTAAAGATGGAAGGGAGCAAATGGACCTTCCATCAACAACTGATATTCCTGTCATGAGCATCAATGACCAAATGGAATTGAAAGCAATGGTTGATGCTATTGCTGCTGCTAGCCAAAGAGAAGCAGAGGCTCATGAGATGGCAATTATGTTGTCAAAGGAGAATGATGAACTCAGGATGAAGCTTAAAGCTTTGATTGAGGATAACAGTAAACTAATTGAATTATATGAACAAGCTGCTGCTGAAAGTAAGAATGGAAATGTTGATCAAGTGGAGAATGCTCGAGAAATTGGCTCCAAGGTTGACAACGGTTCCTGTCTTGAAACAAGAGAAGAGGTGACTGAGTTGAAAAGAGTTATTGAGAATCTCCAGCATCAGCTTATGGAAATTAATGAAGAAAATGAAAAGCTGATGACCTTGTATGAAACCGCCATGCAAGAGAGGAATGACCTTAAAAGAGCCAAAGGAAAAATGGAATGCCCGGAAAAGCTTGTTGAAGTTGATCGAGGGGAAAGAGGTGAAAGTAAACACGTTGAGAGTTCTACTATATCCTGGTCTGCTCATGAAGAACATTTAGAGGTGGAGAATGAGGTTGACATGGACATTGAGGTCAATTCTGACATGAGCATTGAGGTACCAAATCTAACTGTGGAAAAGTTATCTCGGGAATTAAATTGTGTTAGAAAGAAGCTTGAAAGTGTTGATGATAAAATTTCTGATGCTGTCATAAATCTGTCTTCTCTTGGTTGTGCTGAGAAAGCAATGGTGGAGGTTGATAAGCTCTCTATAGAAATTGAAGTGATAGAACATGATATTCAGGTCAAGCATCAGCAGTTTGAATCCTTAGAGCTTGAGCTTTCTGAAGCACAGGAGAGAAGAACTCTAGTTGATAAAAAATTCTCTGCGCTAAAATATTCATTATCAAGCTTTTCCTTGTCATTTTCTTACTTTGAGCAACGGGAAGCAAGGGCAAGAGCCGGGGTGAAGGACTTGGCATCTCATCTTGACCGAAAGAAAAAGGAATTGGCTGCTCTTCAAGCTTCCAGAGAGGGGTTGGTGAATGCTCAAAAGAAAAACCAAGAGGCTGAAGTTGAATTGGTGACAAATATTGCATGCATCAAGTCAAAATTGGAGGAAGAGAATCGCAAGCGTGAAGATGAAAAGGTTCTCTTTGCAGTTGATAATAACACACAAAATATGGATTCCTCACTGAAAAGTTGGCATTTTGGTGGGAAAGCCACTGAGTTACTGAAGTTAGAGGAAGAAAAAACAAAGCTACATGCAGAGATGAGGCTTTCTCAAGAAAAACTTGGATTCATAAGAAAGGAGCTCGGAAATATAAGCAAGAAGGTGGCAGATGTAGAGAGCAGGATACAAGCTGTTCAACTGGAAATACATCAAGGTTTGCAGAAAATGGAGGAAAAGGAGCTTGCACTTCAACGTGTCACTATGGAGAAAGAAATGCTCATGGAGTTTAGAGATGATGGTATTCTTGAAATAGAGCATATAATCATTGAACTCCAGCAACATGTGTTTGAATATGATCTAAAGGAGGCTGAAATGGAGATTCTAGAGGAAGAATTGCAAATAGATTTTGCAAAAGCAGAGGAGTTCCATATAATCAGAGTCATTGTTTCTAACAATAGAAACAATTTCATGTCTTCATTGTCTCATTCAGGCATGTGTGAGAAGATAGAGGAGGAGATGCAAAGTCTAAGAGCTTCAATCTCAGAGACAAAATTATTGTTAGAAGGTATTTCCCATGCCACATAAACATTGTATAACCGCTATTTTTTAACATGTTTTGTTTAATGTCCATTCTGGATGTGCTTGAGGACAGCATTGTTCCATTTTCTACCTTTCCCATGTCTTGATAGTCTACTTTAGGTAGCTTTTTAGATTATAATGGGGTGAGGTAAATTGAGAGAGAAACATGGCCCAAAACATGAATCAGGATAAACATGATAAAATCTGATTATTTTGGTTTTAGTGTAACACTGTTCTTTCATTTATACCAAATCTTAAAAAAGGTAAATTGATTCACATTAATCAAAATATTCATCTATGTAGGATTGATTGTGCACCATTGATATTAGACAATACTAACTTGACACAGAATTTATTCTTTACTGTAATATGACTTACCTGGCCCAGCCACCTCATTTTTTTCCTCTCCTTTTCACTGTTTCTTTTTCTTCTTTACTGTAATATTGAATCACATAAAATTCCTTTGGTATGCAACTCATTATAAGTGGAGCATCTTAAGATTCCTTTGGTATAAGTAAGGGCATTTTCTCACCTACTCTATGGGCAAGAAATTAATCCCTTTTAGAATGTGTAATTGTCTCTGCCAACAAGTGTTTTTCCTAAAAATCAAATATTCGACCTTTAACCTAGTACGATACCTAAGGATATATTGGAGTCTTACACCATTAAACCAAATTGGTGGAACATTTTAAGATAAGTTACTAGTCACAATATAACTACTAAATGGGATTAAAAAAAGTGGACGACTCTGATTATTGAATATGCTGAAATTCCACTTATAAAATGAATTGCACCGCAACATATAACATGCATCAGAGATTATCATAGACATTCACATATATCTACTTGGAATGTGGTAAGCTATATATGACATAGAATGTCCAATAACAGCACAAAAATCACATAGTAAGAATTGGTTCAAGTAAAGTTCAGGGAATATGAGATAGTTACTAACAGATGAATAAGAGTATATGACTGGAAGAAAGTAAAAAAAATCAACTTTGGATTTTTTCAACTAAGAATTCAAACTCCTTAAATGGCTGCAACTCAACCTAGACTTCAAGTTCTAAATGGTAATTGAAGGCTATCTATTGTTGAAGATATATGTACAGTTACTTTAATGGTAATTTTTAAAAAATGGTTTTTTAATTCAATTCAACCTCTTTTTATTATCTCCCATGAAACTTCAGAAATAACTGCTTTTTAAAGAACAATATTGAAATTCTGAAAAGGGGAAAGAAAAGGAAAATATATTTATATGTTTTATCAACAGGGAAGAGAATGCTTATTAAAATGTGGGAATTCTAAGTTTTATCAGACAAGAAATTTGTAGACTTGTCTAAGTTTTTGTTAGATAAAGAATTTTCTAACTTCTCTAAATTGTTATCAAAACTGTCTAGTTTGATTTCATAATTCTTATGCTTATTCACTGGTATAATAATATGGTTTGATATAAATCTAATTATCCTCTAGTAATAATATGTATAAAATTATATTAATTACCTTGATGTTGAATAAAATCAAAATAATTATTTGTCATCATTAGAAAGAGAAGAATATTAAGATATCATAAGTTCCAAAGCAATCAATAAGCATGAAAATATTAAATCATCTAAAAGTAATAACTTCTCTATTTTTAATTATGTAAGAAATCGAACATGTAGTTACTCGTCTAAGTCAATTAAAAATTCCAAAGAAAAGAATATTGTTTAACACATCTGCTAAGAATTATGAACTTGGTTCCACTCATATATATCATAAAAAAGTCTAACTTCAAATGCATCTATTCTAAAGCTTGTCATAAAATCACACTATCTAAGTTTCAAGACATGTCCAATTTATGAAGTCCAACCTTTATACACTAAAATTCACATTACTTTATGTGTTCAATGATCATTTGCATAAACATTACCTTACCATTTCAAGACACTGCCCTAGTTTGCATAATTGTGTATCTGCTTGTATCAACTAGTTTGCATGATCTAAAATTTAGTTGTGGTTTGGTTTATAAATAAGACCAAATTGTGTACTTTTGATATATAGCAATATGACATACCAAATAATACACAAAACATTACCTTACCATGCATAGTATACCATTCATCCTCTTAACATTCCAAGCATTAATGTATCACTCTTCCATCTCATTCACTACAGCTAGTAAGCCAGTACGGTATGGGGCACTCCCACCCGAAAACATGTATTGTCTCATAAATTGTATCACTGCATGTACCACAAGTTTGTGATTGGTTGAAAAAATATTTTGAAATTAAAAAATTAATAATTAATTATTTTTCTAATCAATCATATCTAATAATACATATGTTACACAATTTATGAGACATCAGATGTATACCCCACTCCTACCCACTCATTTTCTCAATCATAACACATCCAAACTCTTTTCACCCAACTCTTTCTGTCTAAGTATATTACTACATGCATTCTTCACACTTGAGTTTATCCTATAATCTATCATTTCAAACATATCACAAATCAAAAAGGCCATTAACCCCACTTCACTACTTCACTTATTATTTCCCCGACCAGAGTAGTCCCATCTTCACCATTAAGATTCTTGTACACATTTCTTCTCTCTTATAATAAACGAGCACATATCGTCTCCCGTACTAGAGAGGATAATCCTCATTTTACTCGTAATGTTAAAGACAAATCTATCATTACAAGTATAAATAGAATGATTTAATTGTAATTATACATTACTTTTTGCTTTGTTTTTAACAGCATTTCCGTGTCCGGAGTCTGACTCGTAATAAATATATCTAAATAAGAAAAAGTTATTTTCACCTTTAATATATATAATTCATCTTTCTCATTCAATTCTCTAAATCCTTGATCTATGGCCTATTCATCACTCTAAGGAATTCTCTTTTTTTCTTCAAGTGATCTACCTATAGATCTTTCTAAACACACAAAAAGTAAAATAAAAAAAAATTATCAATGGACATGATGGGAACCGAACGTGTTTGTTATGTTCACTGCAACTTCTGCAACACTACTCTAGCGGTACAGTTCTCAATTCTTCTCTTGTTTCTCTTTTTTTCTTTCCTTCTAAGTTTGGTATTATACCATGTCTTTCATCACCTAATTTGGCAACTCTTTCTATATTCCTTATATTGAGATTATACATATGAAGGGTTTTTTCATTGAAGTGATTTTGTTGAATGGAATGTACTTTTAGATCAACAACTTCACTCTCTTATCTTATATTTTATGAGAAAGTGGAACTGGGTTTTCCTCCATGGATTCTATTACCCTAACAAAGTTCAGCTACTGTGATATTTTGGTTTGAGGTAAGTGATATATGCAGCAAGAGAAATAGAAGAAGAAAAGTAACTTCAAAGCACAAGATATATACCCTAATAACAAGTAACAACAATATTATTCTCGATCTTTAACTGAGAAAGTAAACCATGTCGTAATTTGAGAGGTAACAAAGGAACTTTGTGACTATTAATGAAGCAATTCCAAGACATGTTTATAACAAAATGCATACCCAGAAGAGAATTGAGTGCAATGACTAGGTATAGAGCTATTTAAAATATTAGGGTTCTTCTTGAATATATGGAGCCCTTTAATTTCTCCTGTGATTACTAATTTAATTTAGTATTTCATGTTTTACTTTGTGTATTTGTGTGCTAATTAACACAAATCAAATAAAAATATTAAATATACAAATATATTAATTCTTTGAAGGCAATGGTGGGTGTATCTGTTCATGATGAAATATGGCAGTGAATGGTCTTTTTTATGATCAAGTTTTTTTCACAAATTCAGACATGTTTCTCTCTTTAATTCTGATACACAGTGTCCTTCTCTCTTTTTTCTACAACAACTAGTGTCATTGATCTGCACCAGAAAATGCTATATATGCTCTCTTCTTTCTTCATCATAATGTTTCTGTTGAAATTACTTCTTCTGAGAAAGCAATATTTTCTTTATTTCTCCTTCAAATGCAGTAGATCTAGCTAAAATCTGCAGAAAGAGCAATAAAATTTAATCTCATTCATGATGAAGAGTGATCAGTTTTCTTTATTCATGGCCTGTTGTATCATCTTTTTTTGTTAGTAGCAGTAAGTGGTTAACGGTGTTTCATGGTCCTTTATGGTTTCAGTTCCAGTCATGTCATTTTCAATTCTCTCTCTCACTCTTTTGATTTCTCTTTGCTTATGAGCTTCTGCTACAATTTCTATCTTTTATCATCTTTACCTTGCAGTGTCAGGTAAATAGTCATAACTCATAAGCACCAAGTGCAAAGAGACATTATGACAGTGCTAGCCATGTCACCTTCTCTTGCTGCTATAAGATTATTTAAGATTGCATATTAAAATTATGGTTGCTAAAACGGTTAAACCCACAATATGATGTGCATATTTGTGGGAATAGACTGTATTCACGTGTGAAGTCCCACATCAGATATACGGGAAGGAATAAAAGAATTTATAAGTATAAAAGACTCACAAAACTAATGCCTTAAGATTTTAGTTCAAGATGTAGTGTCTCACTTATGCCTTTCCATTCTTCTCGTACTCTGGTAACAATAGAACTCCAAGGTGGTTGGAGCCTCCCCGATTGCAATATTGTAATTTAGATTTTAGAAACTTGGTTAGATATATTTGTTTTGAGTTTGGAACAAGTTTATGGTGAAATGATGATGTAATATCTAAGTTAACATGTTATTATTGATTATGATCCAGTGATTGTAGCCGGACAATACACATACCATAAAAGTAGTATTCTCTCATAATGAAAGAAAAGATTATCACTGCACTTACCTCTCTCTCAACCTCATCTGTCTTTATCTTCAACCTCTTTCTTCAACCTTGTTTCTTCTCCTACATAACTATTTCTTATTTTTATTTTGACAATATAATTAATTTAAAACATACATATTTGGCTATGAGAATGATATATATATATATATATATATATATATATATATATATATGAAGTTTAAGGATTTATTGGTTTTTATAATAATTTGTCTTCACATATGAATTTGTATTAATTCAGAAAATGGGTATTGGCAGGTTAGTGTTCCATGTAGCAGTTTGCTGAGCATAGTGACAGTTAGATGTGGGCATTGTGCTAATTTGCTATCAGTTAACATGCCACCATCTCTTCAAACATTTCCTCCTCAACACCCTCAGGTATATATATATATATATTTCACATTCTTTTTATATATCAACTTATGGATATATATATCTTTGATAGTTAATTCTTTTCATTTCAATTTTGACCCTTTTCTTCCATTGTCCAGAAAATTACTACATGGTGTTAGACCAATAAATGTGTTACAATTTATACAAGTTATTTAAAACTCATAAATTTATGATGATTGATGTAATAATTTCTTCTTGGACACTAACTAAACATGAGTCTGCATATTTGTGACTCTTCTGTTATTGAATTGATCTACTATATATATACATATATGTTTGTTAATTAAGGCACAGAAACAACATTTAAGCTTTGAAGAACTAAGCAGCAAGGAAATGGGATCATCATCATCTTCAAAATGCAACAAATTTGCAGCATTTCAGCCTATAGATCACCAACATAGAATTCCTCCAATTCGTCGTGAGTCACTTACTATAAGCACTTATCTATTACAGCTTATGACTTTTAATCTTTTATATTAGTTTATTTCATAATCTTCTCTAAGTTACACTTCTCACTATTGACATTCTAGTTTCTACCAACTATTTAAAAAGCTTGTTAGTTAATATAAACAATACCATTTATATTAATTTGGTTTGGATTGAATTAATTATATTCTAAAAACCAAATCTTAGCTTGCCAATTTGAATTGGATCGGTTAAATAGGTTTATGACAACATTGTTATAAGTAAATATGTTGCAAACTGAAGAAGAATCTCATGATTGTAACAGCTCCTGAGAAGAAACAACGTGTTCCTTCTGCATATAATCGGTTCATCAAGTAAGTAACTTAATTCTCAGTTTGCACTATTATTGTTAAAATTGGGAGATATTTTTTGCACTCCGGCTAATAAAAGTGTGATATGTATATTATTTTGTTTAGTTTTAGAAATATTTTTATAAAAAATGATTAAATAAGATACATGGTATATGATTTGAGTGTCTGGAGAAGATATCTTATCTGCTTTATTCTCGTGATCTCGTGCAACTAAAACAATTAGTTAACAATTTTGTTAATTACCACTTTGTGATTGCAGAGAAGAAATCCAAAGAATTAAGGCTAGTAATCCAGATATAAGCCACAGAGAAGCTTTTAGCACAGCAGCCAAAAACGTGAGTTTAAGCTTTATTGCTATTTGTTTTTTTCTGCATGTGAATTCTGGCTTTTTAACGCATGAAAGTTCTATATCTATTTTCTCTCCCAACTTGTGTGTTGATCACTCAATAAGTGATAACTTTGTCGTTTATATGAACTCAGTGTAGGTAGAAACCAAATATCCCTTCAATTATTGTAGAGACTTTACCAATTAAACCAACTACAGCGCTTTCTTTCAGGGTATAAAGGGCATTTGATTATATCATTCAAATGCTTCACATCATAGGGTTTTCTATTCTATAAGAAAATATACAACATGCATGTTAAAAAAGAAATTACAAATAAAGATAACAGGAATAAATCTAACTTTTGAGTAGTGGAGTTTGAAAAATGTTTGATAATTGTTATATATTTCAACACCTACAAAGTTGCACACATTTTTTTAAAACTTTAGCCATTTAAATAAGATCTAAGGAATAAAATTACAGATTCATATTTTCTGAATTCTAGCAATCATGATTGAAAAAATCAAAGCAATATCAAAACAAATTAATAAGGGCCTGATTATAATCTGCAGCAAATATGAGGAAAATATAGCAACTAAAAATTTGAAGTGTTTATATGAAAATTTACAGCAGGAGTGAAACAATATCATGGAACTTTAGTAATTGGGAGATGAACAATCCATTTTTCCTCATCATCACAGGCTTAAAAAAATCCCAAACTTCAAATAAAATTTGTAAATTAACAATCACATTATTAATTAAAGAGACTATATCATATAAGATTAAAAAAGTAAGAGATATTACCTGAAGAAGACATTAATAATCTTCATTGTCATAATTTTGGAAATTGAATTGCAATTGAGGCATATAGGAGAAAGGAAGAGTCTAAGGCTATGTTTGGTGTATGTAATAGATGATGTGTTTTTCAAATTCTTCTTAATTAGAAGTTATTTGTACAACTATTATGTAAATGGGTTTTGAGTACCCTTTACTTATACTCAGAAAAATATTTATAAAATAAATAAATAATAACAAAAAGTTCTGTGCCAAAGTTATTTGCCCTAGTTTGGTACATGCAATTCCATTTTATGCTTACCTAAGTTACCTTCAATCAGATACTATACACTGTAACATATGTTGCACAATATTTATAACAAGGGAAGTAAATGAAAAGTGTGATATGAATTATAGTCAAAAAAATTTCTTATTCATGCCTGTTAATTTTGTACAAAAGAGCATTATTATCTACCAAACTTGTGCTTATATTATATTATATTATATATACACACTCTTGCTCCTTCACGAGTCTTGGCTATATATGATATAAACTTCTGCTTCCTACATATTGTACTTGCACTAGTATGATATATAGCATTCTTTGGCAGTTGGTACCCTATTATATATAATGTTATGTGAGTGATTTAATATATATGGACCGATAATGTATGTATTTCTCGTATTGTTAGTACATCGCCCACCATTCATATATTAGATATTATTGACTTTTAAACAGATGTAATACAAATGAATTGTAACTATATATGTTTTTTTTACAGTAAAATGTATAGATGTTAAACTCTTTATATGGATTCATATGCAGTGGGCTCATTTTCCTCACATTAACTATGGGTTAAAGCTTGATGCCAACAAGCAAACAAATCTGCCAGGTGAAGGAACTACCAAGTCGAATGGATTTTACTGAAGGGGTGAAGTGAAGCCTAAGAGTATATCAGCTGGTTTTTTTTCTGTGGTTGACCTAAAATCAGTTTATAATAATAAGGTTCATCAAATTTCCCAATCATATATCTATGTAACTGGATGGGAAACTTGCCTCAGTCTATAACTCATGTTTAATATAGTATATGTATTTCCCTTTTCTACTTGTTATGAAATGATTGCCATTCTTGTGATTGTATTAATTATTGTTCTTATGCTGAGCTTGAGCACTTATATGTATGTAAACATTACAATTTCCTTCTCTTGTAATAATAATGTTAATGTGCCTTTTCTAAATATAAGTTGATAATATTTGTTTTTTGATGTGGAGTAAGATATGGTCTAGAAGTGTTTTGAGTGGGTACCAAAAAGATAGATAGAGGAATAAGTTAGTATATGAGAAATGTATACGGAGAATAATAAGATGAAGTACAATAGAGTATTAGATGTTAACTTCTTTATGAGAAGTCTCCTCTATAAAATAGAGGAATTGGACATAGAATATTTTTAGTATATATTGTTTGCATGGTAAATTGTCTTGTCAGGGCTATCCCAGACAAGCATGAATTGTTTTATCTATATCGGGCATCTTTGACATCCTCATACCGTGATTGATACATTACTTTATCTAGAATGAATCATTTTGTTACTACCCCAATTGTCGTAATCGTATACTAAGTACGTCCTTGCTGCATGGCAGATGGTAGTATAGGGTCCAGACAATATATTCAACTCTATAATATAGGCTTGTGACGTTTAGGTGGCCTGTCAATCCTATTCATATAGCGTGACCGTCCTTTAGCAAAGGTATGTGATCTCATACCTTACTAAATAAGTTTTGTCATGTCATTGTTATCCTTTTATCTGACTAGGCCGACCATCCAGACATGATAGATGTATACATGAGCTGGATCAACGAGTAGCCATTACCTACACAGATTTAGTCGATCGTGAATGACGTGTCCTGAAATTGGAATGGAACAATATTCTATATATTTATCTTGCATATCAAAGTATTATTGCATCTGATTTATTCTTTTGAGATGATTAACCAATGAAGCACAAATGGACAACCCTAGTAGGACCACCTGAATAGTACTTTTCATATCTGAGATGTTACTGTTGGATCCTTTTCCGATAGATATTTGTACATTGTTTTTCTTGCATATATCATTTTCATGTCTCTTCCTTTTTAGACAGCAGAATAAAAATAAGAGATCTGATCTCATATTAATATTTGAATATCAAACTTTGAATACCGTATATAATATAGTATATATATTTATATGCATGTCTCATTCATTTTTTCTATCTCATCTATATAACCTATTTAAAAATACATAAAAAAAACAAACGTGTAGATTAGCTTATGAATCAGTGGTCTCAAGTCTAAGTCCCTATAAATTCAGTTGAAAGTTTTTTTTTGTACTATCAAGGGTATTCTTCACCACCCTTTTGGGTAATGAACTAATTTTTTCAGGATGTGTGGTTATTCCTTCCAACAAATATCGCTCCTAGGAATCGAATCATTGACCTTTTGATCATCCTAAGAATCTAACGAAGTCTTATATCACTAGAACAACATCTTGATTATCGTTGAGTTAAATATTTGGCATAGAGAAGTTTGTAGCCCTTGTCATTTTAAACAGTAAAGAAAACTTTTTGCAAGAAAATACTGAAACTGGTTTAACCAGGTTTTCTTTTCCAAGACACCAATTCTTACAATCCTGAATTACATACATGCCACATTCTAGTTACTACAAAAGGAAATGGAAAATCAAAATACTGAGATCTGAAACCATCATTGATAGATTAAACTACAGAAGTTTCAACTATCCATCCATGAATTCAAAATCTTCCTTCACATTCTTTATGAAAAGAACAAAATGGGAATATAAACTACAACTGAAGAAATACTAATTCATATGATCAACTTTCTTTAGAATAGGGATTCTATTTACATGGTTAAAAAACTATAATAAACAACTTGCTTCTAGACCTCAATTTGTAAAAATAGAACCTTTTTATAGTAATATTTTCACATTTAAACATTTATAAGGTATTAAAGTCCATTTCCCTCCCCTTATATTAGCTATTAGCTTGATTGCCATAAGCCTAGAACCATCCCAACTTCAAACACAATAAGGGGACTAGGAACCAAAATTTAGTTAAGATTCCTTCATGTCTCAATAACTTTGTTAATGCAAACAAAATGCAAAGAAACTGAGGTATCAGAATACATTTAAGATGACCAATTGAATATGATCATCAACCAGTAATGTTACTTCTACTACAAAAATGAACAAATAGGAAAGTGAGCACCATTGATTTGCATATTGTAGATAAAGGAATCCCATACTTTCCTTTCCTGAATAGCCCTTTTAAAAATGGAAAGTAGCACAAAATCACATATGTACTGCATAACACTTCCCCTACCCCTTTTTGTGGTTGCCATCTTAACAAGTTGATACACAATGCTGTGAGTTGAACAAGCAAAATAGTTGTGCCAGGTAGAAAAATTGGAGATTCATTGAAAGTGAACCTACCAACATTTTCATCAGAACCCTCACTAGAAGAGGGTTGCTCTTTCTTTGTTATTTCAAAGACTGCTTCAGATATCCTCAAATGCTTAAGTAGGATAGTCAACAATCCAAAAAAACATGAGTTCATGGTTGTTATTCTTCCCATCCTCTGGTTGTTCCACCATGTTTTGATTGACAACCCTGATTTCAATTGCTCTGTTAGAGTAGATATGTTGTAGAGCACAAATAGTGTAGCAGGGATCCATAAACCAGGTTCCTGCAGGACCATCAAACACAATTGAAGCAATGAAAAATGTGCACTAAGATTGAGAGGAAACTTATAAGAGAATAGAGATATTCAAACCATAACTTTAGAATCTTAAGATTTACAATTCAAATCTCATGATTCAATATGATCCTACAAGCCAACGATTCGTATCATGTGTTGAATCAATGATTCATATCATGTGATGAATCAAAGATTCATATCATGTGATGAATCAAAGATTCGTATCATGTGATGAATCAAAAATGACTATGAATGGTGCAATTCCGCATCCTGATACATTCATTATTATTTTATTTTTAACTTCTCTTTCATTTGTTCTCATCAAATCATTACATTGAGCATTGCACATCATTTATATAACAGATTTTGAGCTTTTGTTCGTTGTATATCTGAATCTTACGATTAGATAGGATGTAGGACTCACTCGCTATTCAAAAATTAGCTTGGCGATTCACGATTTGAATTGAGATCCTTGATGCAAACTTTTTTCCTGGCACCTCTCTTTACGCATTATGTATAACCATTGATTATCTGACGATTATTACTCCCAAAGAAGAAGTCCTTTGACAAATGGTTACAACTATGTGTAAAAAGAGGTTTGAGGAAAAGAGTCTTACATGAATATTTTCCTTAGCAGTTAGCACTATATTAATATGAAAATCTGGACCAGTTATGTGATGTTAAAAATGTCCAACAACAGTTCTATACAATGTGTTTTGTGCTAACCTTATTAGGCAAGAAACTGGAGTTGGTAATGATGCAATAAGCAGGGAGAAGAGCATAGCATATTTCAGGGATAGATCTTAAGGCCCAATTAGTGATCCAAATATATGCAAAACACTCTCTCAATTGAAGCTCGCCAAATAGAGTACCAAAAATTGGACAATGCTTGCTAAGGAAGATATCTAGCAACCCTGAGGCCCATCTCTTATGTTGGGACATTTGACCTATGTTATCTTGAGGTGTGCAGCCTCTAAAAGCAATTGGATCTGTTGTACAAAGTTCAGATCTCCAACCCTTTGTGTGAAATTTCAGCCCGGTAAGTACATCCTCTGATGTTGATCCATATATCCACCCCACCTAATAATATTCACCAAACACAAAGATAATTAGTATAGAATGTAATAAAGTAAAGAACAAAGTATAGAACGTAATAAATTAAAGAATACATGGAATATAATAGCATAATAAACTTTGTATTATGCTTGAAAAATAAAAATATTGTGCTAGATGCCAATTTGTACTTGTAGCTTTAATTTGAAAATTACTGATTCAATTGTCTACCTGTTTACCCCAAGCTGTGCAGTATTCATATTCACAACTAGCAACTTCACTTGCTGCCTCAAGATCAAGAGATTTGCAATGGTTATCATTGGGAGTGAACGTCTTTCCTTCTAAAGTATGAGCAGTTGATTCACCAAGCACCTTCGAAGCTCCAAATTTTTGTATAATTACCTTTTCTGATAATGTTTCTGCATGCACAAGACTAAGTTTTATATTTGTTAATTAGGCTAAATAATAGGAATTGTGCCCACTTTAAGGCTTGACTCTTGTCGTCTTAATAGAGATTGATTCTACTATATATAGTAAGATATTTTTCCTTAATAATTGTACTCATCTTAGGAGATTTTGAACCATGTTTCCAATAACAAACCATGTCACCTGATGTGACTGCAGTATCCACAATTTTGTGGTTACTGTCACAACCTCATCACTGCATTATTGTGGCGTGGTTATAAATTATTGTGATGCAATCACACCAGACCAAACTTAATTTTCAGGGGAGGGGCAATTAATTTAAAACAATGCTTGAGCATGTAGTGAATCTTATATAAGTACCATTGGTCAAACAATGATCCTTGTTTCTACTTTGAATGCCATGATCAGGAGAAACGCCATAAATAACTTTTCTTCTGTGAAAGCAATTTGTTCCTGCATATATGATCCCCTGTAGTCCAGCAAATCCACCTCCTATGTACTGCATTATATAAAACAAGAAAAGTGTGATTTGGTTACTACTACTTCTTTCTCATTGTTCATATTAAAGCTTTATTAGCTTTTGTGGAAGGTTTTGATCTAGTGTTTGGTTTTACATACCAAAGGCAAAGCTACTAGCTGATTTCCAAAAGGATCATCCTTTAATGCATCATAGAATCGCTGAGGACATTGAGCAAAAGCAACTTCCTTTTCTCCCTTTGAATCCAACAAAATGCATAGGGCATGTAGTACCACCTTAGGATTGCTCACATACATGTCACAATCAACGTTCAACATAAAGGGTGCATTTGTCATCAATGCAGAGACTCTTGTCTGATCATAATTCAACATTACAAATCATGAGAAATTTTGGGTCAAAAGGAGAAATGTATTATTTTTTTATCATGTGAGATTTGGTTTTTATGATATGTTATAATAGGAGTATTAAATTGTGTTTCCACAATCTAACTGAGATCGTAATGTTACTGACTATTCTGATAGTCTCAACAATCACATTGTGGCCACATAGGAATTTAAAAGAAAACAAACTTACTAATACATTCATGGCACCGGCTTTGTAATGATGTGAATGTTGCGGCCTCTTCTCTCGAGATATATAGATTAAGTGAGGCACCACATTTGAAACACCTTCATTATTCTCCCATATTACCTATCAACAAGACATACAATATTTCTTTTAGTCATTTTTTTTATAAATATGGAATGTGATTGCTTACAATAATAACAGTAATAACAGTAATACTCGATTCACCTTAATTATAGTTGGATGATTTCTCAACTGTGTTTTTGAGAAGGCTGCAAATTCTCCCACTAATGGAATTGAATTTTGAGCTGCATTTTGAACTTTACTGCTAAGTTGCTCATACTCTTCCTGCAAATTATGAAAACACAAACACTCTAGCTAAAATTTAACCTGTGTTACATTGGCAGAAAGAATACTGAGATTTGAGAGGTTGCACCAAATTAATGACTATGAGTAAATCATTCTCGGGATATATAAAAAATAGACTAGTGAGTAAAGGCTGACACTACTATATATAAAAAAGGTGACACCACTAAAAATCTCAATATAGCCTATTCACAATCTCAATTATCAGTAAAAACATGTGACAATCCAAATTTTCTCCTTCAAATACCCATTAATGTTTGTACAATCTAATTTATCAACACATGTTTTTCCAATCTTCTATCAAACATGAATAAGTCACATATCCTGAGTGAGATGTGCAAAATAACCTGAACCATAGACTACCTAAGTAAATAGTTGCAAGATATTAGGTATGAGTTACCTTCATCCTTAACCAATCTTGTTTAAATTCAGGTAAGTCACTGTTGTTGGCAGTGTCTTCATCCGAGAAGTATCTAAAGGGTGCTCTAACTTGAACATTGTACTTCTTACAGAAAGGTATCCAAATCTTAGCAAAAATGGAGGCTTGAACAAGGGCATAGAAGGTAATAGGGGAGCATCCATCATCGGAAACATAGCAAGCTAGCTTGTTAGTTGGGTAATCAAGTGACAATAGAGACAATACTGTGTTGATTGTGATGATTGGTGGTTCAAGCACTGGGTCTGCTGTTGTCACAAATATGTCCAATAGTGGAAGTTCAGGTTCAGGTACCCTGAATGTTGGAAATAAATGTATGCATAAGCCCAACAATAATAATTAAGAAAGAATTAAATGTGTTGCATTTGTTCATCCTCCTCCTAAAATACAAATTTGGTTTTACATTATCCGAAAATGATTGAAATTAGTGACATTAGTCCCTACCACTAACCTCCTTTAGTTTTTTTGTTCTTACCAGTCACCACATGTTCTATCAACCACATCAGTACTTAACAGAAGCAACTGAACTTCCTAGAACCAAAAATTAGGTATTTCAAGCGTTTTATAAATAAACAAACAATGATCAAGCCTTTATCTCACTAGGTGGGGTCGACTACATAGATTGAACAATATCATTATGTTCATCGATAGCCAACTGAACTGCGCTAGATGCGATACATAGTCAATCCTAAACCCGGATAAAATATGAAGAAGGTTCTGTTAGGCAATCGACAACCAACATAAAACTTCCTCCAAATCACCATACTTCAAACAAAAAAACAAGCATTTGACAATAAGAACAACCAAACCTCTAGATGAACAAATCTACTATGCCATAAAAAAATGCACCTAAAATGATAGAGATTTCTCTTACTTGAGGAGTGTACATAAGAATCTTTTTTTTTGTACTACCAAGGGTATTCCCAGGAACCAATCCCTTTCAAGGTGCGTGTTTGTCCCTCCCAACAACTATCGCTTACAGGAATCGAAACCTTTTGGTCATCCTGTGATCTAATAAGTCTTACACCACTATACCAACACCGTTATTGGTAGTGTACAAATAAGCAAATGTAGAAGATTTAATGCAGGAATGTAGCATCATATAGTATAGATAAACAAACATAAATAAAACAGAAAAAACATTGATAAACAATGAATTATTATTATAAAGTAATAATGAAATGCATGCAAGAAAGTAGTATGAAGATATACCTAAGCAAAAGACGATTAATGTAAGTTTTGGTATAAGAAGGAGTCCATTTTGTGCTAATGGTAACAAACCAAGTGAAAGTGAACCATAACTCACATAACAATGCAATAAACCAAGGGAAAGTGTTGATATTATATGAAGAAACACGATAACCAATGAGTATAACAAGTAAGATCAAGATTAAGGAATCCATAACTCTTGAAAAAGTGTGTTTTTGCCATATTTTTTCGTAGAGAGGAACAAGGGTGGTTTCATTGGCCATTCAGCAATTCATTCACAGCATCGAATGCAGATTCATGGTAACGAGGGAGGTTCATTTTAAAGGGAAAACAAATACATTCACTATTCAATCAGTTTTTTTTAGAGTAAATACCTATTTTTATTTTCGAACTTTTATGGATAAGTTCCTGAGAAATTGGAAAAACTGAAATTGGATCAGAAAATCAAATGTGAATTAAATTAATTATTTTAGTATATATTTATGGACTAATTTGATATTAAAAAAAGATTAATTTCAGTCACATTTTGTATTTTGATGATTATTTGGATTTTTCAATCTTTTTTGGTAGATATCTTTATAATCCATTTCGAAGTTTGTGGTATTCTCTCAATAAATATTACTCTCAGAAATCAAATCATCGATCTAAGATCTAAGGATCTAAAACATTTAATATGGTCTAATACCACTAGACTAACATTGTGTTATAAGGGAAAATTTTAGGAACCAAAATGTGTATTTACTATTTTTTATTATATTAATAAAGTCACTTGGTTAAATAAGTTATTTTTTAATTTAAATTATTATATTACTCTTTTTATTTTATTTTATTTTACATCTGTTGTGTTTTTGAATTTTAATATACATTTTTCCCTGTTGATCACTCCTCTTTCTCACCTTTTATTTTAAATATTATTCCATATATAATATAAATCCACTTGGGATATTCTATTGGATTAATATGGAATGGAGGGAGTAGTTGTGGGTCACTTTGTCTTAATCTTTATGATTAACAAAAAAATCCTTTTATAATAACACATGCAGCTAAGGTTGTGAGAAATTATTGGATGACTTTAGATAAAGTGAAACTTCTATATGCATGTTTTTTTGTTGAAAATATTATTTGCTTAGATGATTTTTTCTTATTGTATGGTGTCAAATCAATTATATGGACTAATTCAAATGGTTGATTAGGCATCAATAAGTTTAAATTATTGTGTGGTTGATCAAGAAATATTTTTTTATTTATCCACAACCTATTGAAATATGACTAATTAATAAATATTGATTTTAAAAAACTAATTATAATTATCTTGAGATTATTTATATAAGTATAATTATATCTATATAAGTTTTTTGGTACTACTAAGGGTATTCTCTCATCCTTTTAGGTTACTAATCTCTTTCGAGTTGCATAGTTGTACTTCACAGCCAGTGTCGCTCCAAAAAATCGAACTCTTAACTTGTTGCTCATCCTGAAATCTAGCGAAACTTTACATCAGATCACATTCACATGTCTATATGAGCTTTATTCACGTGATGAAATATATAATTATCCCATTTTTATGATTAACAAATAAATTAAAATTATGTGGATTTATTCAAAATTAACATTGTAACTTGATCCTCACTAATCCAATAATTTATGAAACCCCACTTGGAGCCTAACCACTAGTAGCACAATAACAGCATATTCTGCCATCTGAACTATTGGGAACATAACAACAAATATTTAAATAATTATTCCAGTACCTTATGAGCTGGATCACCTTAAGCTAAATGCATTTTTGGTAAATATTTAAATATTTTTCCTTTACAAAAATTTCTAATATAAAATTACAGTCTTTAAGTTAGGGCCATTTAATCAAGGCAGATCGGTAGTTAAGAGATTAAAAATCATGCTATAAGAGCTGTATTTAATTTTTTAATATAGATTATTATTCTTTGACCAGTATACTAGGTGAATATAAATCAATAAGGTGTTTGATCTATTAGTGTAAGGCTTATTGGATCCTCAAGGTCGAGAGTTCAATTCCTGAAAGTGACAATCACGAACCCCAAAAGATATTAATTCGTACCAAAAAGATAAAAGGATACATTTGGTAGTACCCAAAAAATAGTAGGTGAACATGTTACTAATTACAAAAATGATAGGTCTCTCACAAAATCAACAGATAAATTCTATTATATGATTAGAAAAACAATGTGTTACAAAATAATTTTATTGGTGAATGATTTACAGGTGATACATATCATTTTCGTGTAGTATGATTTGTAGAATGATTTAGTAAAATGATATAGGGTTACTCTTGTAATTATGATGTTTAATAAATAGTTTAAGCTTGTACGTAAACTTCATTTTATTTCTAGAAAATGGGATTAGTTGCATCCGATGTGTTCCCCATAAAACCAAGTTGTTAGAAGTTTAATCTTACCCATCACATATTTTCAATAAAAATGTTGAATTTTAGTATAAGATAATATGAGCATATGCATTGTTTATAAGAGGTGTGTTGGACATGATTCCTAGATAATTCTTTTGCCTACTCACGTTTTAAATTGTGGTTGTGGTTATTGTGATCATTGCGATATGAATTGTAGTCATTGCGGTATAAATTATTTTGTGAGTAAAAAAATATTTTTGAAATCGATCTGATACATCCCATATGTGATCCTATGCAGTTGCAGCTCGATACAACCGCTGATGCACAATTGTGGTACGATGTGATTGCAACTGTCATCGAAATCATATTCGCAATATAACACAATAGTAATAGCTCCATGTGTAAGAGGTGCATTGCTATTAATAAAAGTTATAGTAAAAATTCAAAACAAGACAAGTAGCACTGAAAAATGGGGTAATATATTCTCCAAAGTCTCAATCATATAACCAAAATCCAAAAGCTTTAAGAGGTAATTGCATGCACTCTCTGTGAAGCAATCTAAGTGGAATTTACCCAAAATGATTCTTATTTGCTTCCAAGACCTGCATTGTTATCTTTTTGGGTCAAAACAAAGATGAGGGGACCCACTTCCAGCTAAATTCATTGCACACATCAGTCCTCACTGAACCAAGATACTTGGTCCCAAAAGCTTTATGTTCCTATGTCCCCATGTCTCAAGCTAATCATATCTTACTAAATTACATAAAAATGTTATTTTATATATTTTTTAATTTTCTTTTTAAGTATGTGTCAAATTTCTATTAGATTGGGACAGAATGAAACACCAAAAAGTGGGACATAAAAAAGTGGGACAACATCTCATTCCTCCTTAGTAAAACATAAATACAACTTAGTGTATTCACCTAAACTTTTATGAATAGAAACCATGATTTTCATGCAAGTATGAGTCATACAATTAAAGTTTCATAAAAAATTCATGAAACTAATATGCTAAGGTTTTGGTTTAAAACATGGAAACTCCTCGGTCCAAGTCTGATCCAATATTGGCAGCCCCTTCTTTCCAACCTTTCTGATGAGCTTGCTGTTCCCACAATGCAGTAAGCTTTTCCAGAGCCACTAATGATATTTTAACAATGTCCTTTGAAGTTCCAAATTGTTGCATTGATATCTTTCCTGCTAAATATACAAGATAACCACCATAAATGGCATTTAATTTCTTCTATAGAGAAGCTAGAGTAAACTAAGAGATTCAAATGCAGCCACCCATTTATTTCTTAAAGGGTCATATTTTATTCCATCATAGAATTGGTTGAAACATTTAACAAAAGCAAAATCTTTTCCATTTTTAGGATCCATAAAAAATTCACAACCATGTCACACTCAGAGGGAGAATTGGTCATCAATCCAGAAACTCTAGTCTGCACATATATTAATCTACAAATATGAGAAACATTGTGTTACTGCATATACTATCGATTGGCTGAAAAAATATTTTAAATTAAAAAATTAATAATTAATTATTTTTCAAACTAATCATAACTACATACAGTCACATAACTTGTGGGACAATATATCCAAAGAGTTAACGTCGACATATACAGCAATAGAACCTTTGGGATTATTCCATTCTACCCAACGCTTGTTAATGCCTAATTGGTTGTGAATTGGATCATAACCCACCACTTGTCAAAATAATTTTGTTTTTTTCAAAAGACATGAGTCTCCATAATGAACATTAGTGAATGATGGAATCTACTAATGATATTCTTCAAGTGTCTACTACCTCTTTTGCTACCAACTCCCCTTATATTCCAAGCAAAGATTCTAAATTTATTCATTTAGACAGAGAATAAAATATCTTCTCATATCACGAGATAAATTATTTACTTACCCCAATAATACTGTGACATATTTATTAAATTTTTAGTTTTTAGAAATATATTTATAAAAATGTTTAAGTATATGATACATGTCATGATTTTAGTGGTTGTAGAAGATAACTTATCTCCTCATGAACAAGGATCACATGTCCCAAAAAAGTCATGTATCCATGTCCCAAACCAATCATATTACAACTAGTAATCAAAAAAAATTATTTTATATTTTTATAATTTTTTTCCTCTTAATTAATGACATTTTTTGATAGAATTGGTACACAATAGGATACCAAATGTTAAGATAAATGATCTTCATTCATCTTCTTGTATCGAGAGATACTTTATTCTAAATGAGATATATGGACAATTATTGATTGCTGATTTTTTTTCCAAATATCTTCTATTATAAAGTTAAAACTCAATAGTTCCATTAAATATGAACCATATCATATTAATATATGTATCACTAGTATAGTCCAAAGCATCATAGTCCTTTGTTCAATGGCCAAAAAAGAAGAGTATCACCCTCTCTATGAAAAAGTTTATCTGAAGAGAACATATAATAGAGTAGTAGACACCTTCATCTTACTCCTCCTCTTATTGCTTCTGTGTTTTCGTCTTATCTCTATCAAAAACACCTTCAATATTCCATATTTCCTTGCTTTCTTATCTGAGTCTTGGTTCACTTTCACTTGGATTGTTATTCTCAATACTAAATGGAATCCTGCAGCTACAAAAACCCACATACAACTTCTCCTACAAAGGTATATAACTATGTATTAACACATAAAACAATGCGCTATTATCAGAAATGAGAATACTTAATATATATCATTAGATCTTGATTGAACGGTTAAGATTAAAAGATAAATGCACATGATTATCATGTGACCAATAACTAGCTTTTAATATTAATCATCTATAATTGGTTGTAATACCTAGATTTATTGTTCTTACAATTTTTACATGAAAAACTGTTTTCACTTGAGTAGCTCACATCATGCCTATATCATATATGATTTTCATTCCTATGTCTTATACTGTTCACTACTTGTTGTAGCAACTATAGTTCTATGTTGTTGAGTTGTATATATCATTTGAATAAACATCTTAGGATAAAATACGATAACGTTAGAAGTTGTCTGAATTAGTTGTCTGAATCAGTTGTTTATATGACATTCTTGCCATGTTATTTGTCGAAAAGGGTACCGGATCTTCCAGCAGTGGACTTGTTTGTGACAACAGCAGATCCTATACTTGAACCTCCAATAATCACAGTGAACACTGTGTTGTCTCTATTGGCACTTGATTATCCACCTAACAAGCTAGCTTGTTATGTTTCTGATGATGGTTGTTCCTCTCTTAACTTTTATGCTCTTTTTGAAGCCTCTAAGTTTGCTATTCTTTGGGTACCTTTTTGTAAGAACTACAATGTTCAACTCAGAGCACCCTTTAGATACTTTTCTCAATCTGCCAATACAATAAGTCAAGAAGACTCACTACAATTCAAGCAACAATGGTTACACATGAAGGTAAGTAAAAAATAGATGACTAATTTGCCAATATGGTGCGTGAGATCGAGGACTTTGGTCTTTGGCTTTGCACATCATTAATCAATTTGATGCTGATAAGAATACTATAAGATTCGTGTCGCATACCAAATTGAATAATGACATGTAAAGTTATAGACCAAATTAATATTTTTATAACATAAGGATCAAATCGACCAAATCGATCCAATGTTGTTATTGTAAGAACCAAATCGATGTTTTACTATAAAAAAATTGATTATTGCTATCTATGCAATGATTGGACTTCAATAGTTGCCAAAGTAAGTAACATGGATAAGTATAACCTGGTCAGATTAGCATTCTGAGCATGAACTGCAAAATGGTTTGTATCTTTGTGGTTTGCAGGATTTGTATGACAATCTTAGCAGAAAAATTGAAGATGTAACCCGAGATCCAAATCTACTCCAACTTGATGGAGAATATGCAGTTTTCTCTAACACACATCCAAAAAATCATCCAAGTATAATCAAGGTAACAAATATATACAAGTAAAAATATTGATGCAGGGTTAAGATCATTTTTAACCTTCTACTACACAAATTTACATTGTAGTAAGTTTAGCTTCAATTCTTATATGATATATGAAAGGTTGTGAGCAATGCATCAATTTATGAAAGATGCATTTGTACAAATCAATTGTTAAATGGAATGCCTAACCAATAGTAAAATCAAAATCCTTTTTCTTTTTTATGAATATCATGGGTCAACATTAATTTTTTGGTATACATCTATGTAATATTTTCCCTTCCTTAGTTATGGTTCTTGCATGCATGAAAACAAACAACAAATTGTTGAAATTTGTTTGAAAAATGATGAGTTTTAATGTAGTTTAAATGCACATTAATGTTGTCATTTATGAGAATTCGAGAATTGGCGTTGGAGCCATATAATGTGGGTGTATTCGAGAGCTATTCTTACCGTGCAGTAAGAAATCGTATAATAGAGAACTGAACTATTTTATCCTGGAGACAGTGTGTTGATAGTATGCTTGCATAATTTTAGCATTACCACGAAAGAGAGCTACCTAGTCGTGAGTCAGCCACTAAGATTATCTCGTGTTATTTGGCAGGTTATATTGGAGAACAAAGAAGCTATCAGTGATGGGGTGCCTCACTTAATTTACATATCCAGAGAGAAGAGGCCAAATCATCCACATCAATACAAAGCTGGAGCTATGAATGTTTTGGTAACTTAGTTTTCTAATATTTCTAATTCAATAGCATTATAATTCTCATTGTTACAAATTAGTGATTTTTATTTTATCAATTAGTCACTAACAAATCCTTTCTCATATTTTGTAATGACCAATGCAGACAAGAGTTTCTGGATTGATGAGCAATGCTCCCTTTATGTTAAATGTTGACTGTGACATGATTGTGAACAATCCTAAGATTGTTCAACATGCAATGTGCATTTTGATGGATCCTAAGAAAGGGAAAGAAGTTGCTTTTGTTCAATGTTTCCAACAATTCTTTGATGGAATAAAAGATGACCCTTTTGGAAATCAATGGGTATCTGCATTTGAGGTGTGTTTCCAATTTCAAAACAAAGCTCTTAGTTTAATGCAGTACTGGAATTTTCTAATTCCAGAGTATAATGGACAAAAAGTTTATGGTTTTGTTTAATGCAGTACATAATAAGGGGCATGGCAGGACTTCAAGGACCTTTCTATGCAGGAACAAACACCTTCCATAGAAGAAATGCCATTTATGGTCTTTACCCTCATGAAATGGAAAATGATAGAAAAGGTCTTACCCTCTCAAATGATACACAATATTTACTTATCAATATATCTTCATTATTCCAATGGGTAACCAAATAAAGGAAAAGGGTAAAAACCAACATGTCAAAGATTTTAAACTGTGATCATAATTATGATCGTAGTATTGTGCTTTTGGTAGTAACCTCAATCGTATCACAAATCAATTTTTTTTATACTACCAAGGGTATCCTTCACCTTTTTGGATAAGGAACTAATATCTTTCGGGGTTCATAGCTGCCTTCCAACAAGTGTCGCCCCTAGGAATCCAACCTTGACCTTGGGGATCACTGGGGCATTACACCACTAGACCAACACATTGTTGGTATCAAATTGCAATTGCATTTGTGTGCATTGCAATAAATATAGTGTAATTGCAACGATTTCAAGCACAACTTGGAAGTTCAATTTCAAATACAACAATTTCAAACCATAAAATATGCCTAGGAGGCCTTAATTATTTTGTATATTTAGCAGGAAAGATATCAATGCAACAATTTGGAAGTTCAAAGGAATTTTTCAAATCAGCAATTGGTGCCTTGGAAGGGAATGCATATTCTTCTAAACAGATTAGTCCTTCCAACTTCATTGAGGAAGCAATACAAGTATCTGATTGTGCATATGAAAATGGCACTAGTTGGGGTAAACAGGTATGCAACACATACACAAACACATATGTACTTTACAAACAAAAAATTAACCTTTTTTCTAAACATGATTGTATATTTTCTTACTAGTTTTTTGGGTTTTGAGATATATAGTTGGGTTGGATATATGGATCAATATCAGAGGATGTACCAAGTGGATTGAATATGCAAAGAAAAGGTTGGAGATCAGAAGGTTGCACTCCAGATCCAGTTCCATTTACAGGATGTGCACCTAGAGGTTTAATCTCTACAATGGTACAACAAAAAAGATGGGCTTCAGGCCTTACTGTTGTATTTTTTAGTAAACATTCTCCTGTTATGTGTTCTCTTTTCGGTAAGGTACAATTCCGGTCTGGTTTGTCCTATTGTTGGCTTACCAATTGGGGCTTGCGCTCCGTCTTTGAAGTAACCTATGCTGTTCTTCCTGTCTATTGCATCATTACCAACACCAATTTCTTGCCTCAGGTAACCATCTAACTTTAGTGCCAAGTTATGTTCTGTCTACTTATCAAATTTCACACTTTTTGTTATCCTAATTAATTAACAATGGCATTTTATCCTAGCTGTGGCGACCCGATTTTCGGTTGGAAACCGGCTCTGCGACACAATGTCTTAGAAATTAAGGTGTTGTTTGGTAGCTGAGATGATTTTGAGTATATTTCTTAAGATGTGATACATGAGAGTGTGGTGTATGAGTATATTTCACTCACATATTTGGTCATGATATTCAGTTGAAAATTCCTAAGAAATTATTGATTTTTGAAAAATATACTTCACTTCAAATTAAAAGGATTGAAAGATTACATATTTGGTCTATATATGATTCATGAACTAAGAGGTTAATATAGTTTTTTTGTCCACTCTTTTCACTCTATTTTTATTGTAGGGACTTGGCCTATGGATTCATATTGCTCTTGCTATGATTTATTACATTCATACTCTAATAGAGTACCTTGCAATTGGGTTATCAATCCAACATTGGTGGAACAACCAAAGAATGAGCATAATAAGAACATCAACTGCATCATTTATTGGTTTTCTTAGTGCCATGCTTAAGCTCTTAGGGATATCAGACACAGTCTTTGAAATAACACAAAAGGAACAACCAACTTCTAGTTCTAATGATGAGGTTGATGCTGGCAAATTCACCTTTGATAAGTCACCAGTTTTTGTGGTAGGCACCACCATTTTGATGTTACAATTAACAGCTTTGTTTATGAAGATTATGGGGCTGCAACCTCTAGCAAAATCAAGTAATAGTGGAAATGGTTCTGGGCTAGGGGAATTGATTTGTAGTACATATTTGGTAGTGTGTTATTGGCCTTATTTGAAAGGGCTATTTGCTAGAGGAAAATATGGGATTCCCTTGTCCACTATTTTCATGTCAGCAGGGATTGTATATTTTTTTCTGGTATGTGTCAAATTCTGAAGCAAGGATATATTGAACAACCTCAAGTGTCGGTATTGAACATGTATACGATACGGATACGCTTAGATTCGTGAATGATACGTATCCCTAGAGTATCCAAAAATAATAAAAAAAAAGGATGAAGATACGTATTGATACGTTTTAAACAAAAAATAGGATAAGATCAGATACGTTTTATCAATTTTATAAATTATTCTACTATATTTTCTAGTTTTGGTACTTAGAATCTTGGAGGACTATAAATTATTCTACTGTATTTTTTAATTTGCACGTGTAATTTTATGATGTTTTATGTATTTTTTATTATTTTATACACGTATGCCTGAACGTATCATATTCTATATTTTAGTGAAAGTGTCTCTCAATATATCAGATACGTATCATATCCAAAACATGTAGCTGTATCTGTATCCCTGCTTCTTAGTTTTCAACCTTTAGTATCAGTTTTGTTACTGAATGAATAAAATGTGACAAACTAAATTTGAAGAATGTCATCACATTCTACAGATTCTGTTTAGACTAGTATTTTAAGATGAATTTGAGGCTTCATAACAAAATTTCTATGTAATATATGTCAAATGAAAGAAATTTTGATATGATCTTGAACTAATGCATAATAATGTTATACATAAGAAATTATTACATTTTCATGGATCAATGTTGGTGTATACAAAAACCATAAATTTCTAGGAAACATGAATTATGAAACATGGAAGAAATGACATTTTTGTTCATAAAAGAACTTAAATTACTTATATTTGCCAATTGAAAATGAAAGGATAATTTTTTTTATTTGAAAAATGAATCCTAGCAGTGATATTCTCCCTTGAATTTATTACAATTAATTAATTCAATAATTTGTAACATAATTGATTCTAATTTGTATAATGAGTCAAATAGAGAATGAACAATTAATTGATACTAATTGATTTTTGATGAAAAGAAATAAAGAAATCTGTTATACACCTAAGCCCTATTATTCCTATATTAGCAGTTTCATTGCTTCAAAATCCATATACCTCTTATTCCCAATGTTACTATGTTGCGGAAAATCCATGCACTCTTCTCCAAGTTAGTGTCACACTCTTATTATTTTGATTCTATCTTTCTTATAAATCTTTATATTTTTTTAGAATTATTGTATCTTATACCCATACTACCAACAAAGTGTTTGTGGTGTAAGAATCCGATTAAATTTCTGGAATCGACACTTTTGTTAGGAAGGCAGACATACATCGTGAAAACAGTTACTTAAATGACACATTCGATTGTACCAAAAAAGAATACATGTAGCAAATTATCCATGCAACAAAGGTTGTGAATGATTTTTATCATCTCGTGATGGCCTTTATCTTTTGGATAGTTAATTCATAAAACTTTAAATCTACAAGGATTTAATTTTACACACTTGGTTACATTCTTAATATGATGTATTTGATTATACAAATTTTTGAAGGACTCAATTCATGACACTATCTTGGCAAGACTTAAGAAATGGGTTACTCTTACTTTTTGTTTTTATTTCAATCATGTAGTGTAGTATTTAATTTTAATTCTAATACATCTATATACTCCATGAATTTCAGCTATTTCTTTCCAGCATCTATTTGATTTTTATTGTCACTTTTAATTTTTGTTGATCTTCTGTTCTCAAAACTGAGATTTAATGAAATGAGTTATTTGGATCTGGTTTTGATTAAATGCGAGTCTATAGTCACTGATTTTATGTATAGATACTTCAATATAGTTAATGAAATGAGTTATTTGGATCTGGTTTTGATTAAATGTGAATCTATAGTAACTGATTTTATGTATAGATTCTTCAATATAGTTAAAAGTGGCTTTTGCAGAATACACATATCATCAATTTTATGTTTAACACACTTTGAATGCTATAAGAAGCAATAATGGTTTTATGCATTTTACCCTTGCTCTTGTATCTGATGTTCATTCAAATGATTTTGTTTCACTTCTAACTTTGTATCTCTAATTGTTTAGGTTTGGTGGTAAACTGATTCATAACAGAAGAGGATCATCTACTGAGGTGAAAAATGAAAATTTGGAACAGGAAACCGTGTTTGATGATATCCCTTCCGAACTATTAGAATTGATATTTAAGCGTTTAACACTCGACAACAATATCCGCGCATCGGTTGTTTGTAAGAAATGGCATTCTGTTGCCACTTCTGTACGCGTGGTAAATTACTTTCCATGGCTTATGTATTGTTCAACATATGGTGAACAATATGAATTTTTAAACCCTTTGCACCATGGCACCTATTTCACTGAATTGCCGGAGTTATCAGGCTCTAAAGTTTGTTATGCAAAGGATAGTTGGTTATTGCAACACCAATTCGGAACTCAACAACTGTTCTTTTTTAATCCCTTTACTCGCAAAATGATCAAACTACCAAGATTTGATCACACATTCTATTTAGCTGCCTTCTCTTGTGCACCAACATCATCTGAATGTGTTCTGTTTATTGTTAGTTATGTTAGTCCTTTTGTTGTGACCATTAGCACATGTTATCCTGGGGCAACAAAATGGACTATCGATAATTACCGACACCAGTTGCCTTTATCTTTCAATAGTATTGTAAGGAATACCGTTGCGTTTTGCAATGGACTCTTTTATTGTCTTAGCTTCGATGGTTTGCTAGCGATGTTTGACACGGCTAAATGCACTTGGACTGTTCTATCAGTGCCTCTACTCAAATGGCCAAGGAAATTATTTGCCACAAAATTGTGCCGTGAGGATTTTCTGTATATGACAGAACAAGGGGGAGATATTATAGCAATTAGTCAATGTTATAGTGAAAAGCCCATTGTTTATAAGCTAGATAAAAAATTAATGCAATGGAAAGTGATGAGAACACTTGATGGTGGAACTCTTTTCGCTGGTTTCATGTCTTCTCGTCCCGGAATTGGCCTCCCTAGAAGCATGAGGAACTGCATCTACTTTCCAGTTTATGGAAGGCAATGCAAATCAATAATATCATTCTCTCTTAATCACTATAGATTCTATCCTCATAAGGACTGGTTTCCATGGAACTCAAGAAATTGTTTCGATGATATTGTATGGATTGAACCACCAAGGGACTTCTTTAGGTTCACATGAAAGAGTTTTAGTCAAACAAGTAAGTATTTCCAATATTTCTCATTCCTCAGTTTTTATCTATGTTTTATAACTTCTAGATGAATGCTTCCATATCTATATGCCTATGCATAATATGCTAGTTTATGTTGGAACTTATCATCAACTACTTGTCATTCTTATCAATATTATGTTATAGGCTTTAATTTTGATTCATTTTTGGTGTAAAAGATTCTTTTAATGCATCATGTCTTAACTCTTCAGTAATAATGTGATTCTTACCCCTTTGTTACCTTGTCTTTGCAGATCCAGAAATTCCAAGATTTTTCCTACAACACAGTATTGGTATTGTGCTTATGCAGAACAATTGAAGTTATTACTAAGATTATCTACATATTCATTGAAACATTTACTTTTGGCATTTGATGTATGGATTTATTATCACAATTATTATCCATCTTTATCTGTTTGGTTTGACTGGCAATTAATACAACCTTTGCTGCATTTACTATGTCCAAATCTCATCCTACAAGTTAAACTTTTATGGCCTGAAATATTTCAATAAACCAGTTTGATTTACATGATTACTTAAGGGCTTTCTACTCAATAAGTTTTCATGCAACATGCCAATAAGCTTCATTGTAAATAAGTTAATAGGTCTATATCAATGAATGAGTCAGCAACCTCTATCTACCTTTAAACATGTAAACAGATTCAGATGTAATCTTAAAAATGTCAAAAACATATATAAATTTCAAGAGTTTTTTTCTTCAACTTTACTATAACCTTTTAAATTATGTAGAATTTTAGAAAATTTCATCCAATTTTTTTAATCAGATTAGGCTAAACAAAGCCTTAAGTAAGTTATACCATAGGATCTTTATAATCACTTTATAAGTTAAAACACAATTTCCTTAACTCATCAGCTAGACTTTACCCATTATCTAAAAAGAAACTTTGCAAAAGTGTGTTAAAACTAAAGTCATATGGGTAATGATTTTGAAAGGGTATATCTATGCATTAAAAAACCAACACTAATAGAATGATAATAAACTAACCAAGACTACATGTTTGATTCCCCTTAAGCAAGGTCTCGGGTTCGAGTCTTGTAGATGGAAAAAATATCCGCTTGGAAGAGTTAGCCCCACATACTCGTGGATATTCTCGACTCAAACATGATTGCCTGTAGTGCGATGATACAGTTTGGAAACCAAAAAACTAACAAAGACTAGAAACAATATTGAACACAAACATAAAAGGACACTTGTATATTATAGTATTTCCATCTTTACATTATAGTTATAGTCTTGTTGTGAAGTCATTCCCTCTTTTATTGCCGAGTCCAAATGCATCATTTACTATGACTTCTCTTTCTCTCTCTTATTCCTTTGAAATTTATGGCCACAGTAGTTGGACTCTCCATTGATTCAGATCCATTTTCTAGCACCAAATCCTTCATACACAACAAAACTAACCAACAACCCAAGTTGTTAAAACATAGTCCTAAGAACATCATTAACATGGATACCACAGATAGTAACAACACAAAGATACCATTCCAAGTCAACCTTATACACTGTCCTTCACCCTCTGATGATTATGATGATAACAACAACAATAATAAGAGACCCTTCATTGATGAAATGGACTTCTTCTCTGATCATAATAAGAACATTAGTAACAATCTTTTCTCTGCTTCTACCTCTGCACCACCACCTCCTCATATACATGATCATGATTCCACCACTACTCCTATCTTGGAATTTAAAGTAAACGTGAGTGACCCTTTATCCTATATATATATATATATGCATACATATCCTATGAATTATATAATTCTGAATTTCTTAAGATTTTCATTCATCTCATTACTATATAGTGTATACTATATAGTAAAAGCACATGAGTGCAACACAGTTAGCAGATAGAATATATGATGTTGGTGTACTCATGAATGTTTAATTCTTTCAATAGATTGGACTGAATCTTCTTACTACCAACATAAGCAGTGATCAATCCATGGTGGAAGATGATCTCTTATCAAATTCAGAAGAAAAAACAACTAAGAGTGAGGTAAAGAAAATTGTATCCTATGAAAGTTCAGTTATTGGTTGAAATGGAATTCTAATATTTTATCATTGATTTGCTCTCAATTTTTTATTTTTATGATTGATCATTTATCTGTTGTGTTATGTGTTTGAATTCTTATACCATCTACCTTTTTAGCTTGTTGTTCTTCAAGCCGAGCTTAGGCAAATGAAGGTGGAGAATCTTCGGTTGAGGAGCTTGATTGATGAGGCTAAATCCAATTACCAAGACTTGCATATGCATTTGTTGAATTTGATGCAGGGAAAGAAGGGTGAGGACACAGAAGAGCACCACCATCAAGTGTTTGATGGAAAACTAAAAGACAAGAAACAAAGTGGGAATGTAGAGGCCTTTGTGCCAAGGCAGTTTATGGATCTCGGCTTGGCTACTAATGCTGCTGGTACTGATGAAACTACAGTTTCTTCATCGGTGGGAAGAAGTAAGGATCTGTCGAGTTCTCCTGTGAATAACGGAGAGGTGGCTGCCAAGGAATTAGGCAACAAAAATAATAGCAACGATAATGATGAAGGACTTGTAGTGTTTGATCAAGACAAGAAGGAAATTGGTAGAGGAATTGAGAGAGAGGATTGTCCACCAGATCAGGTTTTAGGTGCTAATAAGGTTCCAAGGTTTAGTCCTCCTTCAAATGAACAAGCTGAGGCCACCATGAGAAAGGCTAGAGTTTCGGTTAGAGCCCGATCAGAATCACCCATGGTAATCAAGTCATAGTGTACTTCAATTTCACAATTTGCTCCAATTTGTGTTCACAGAAGTATATGATAGTTTTGTTCAAATCACTTTTTTGTTGTTTTTATATGTAGCTTCTTCAGTTTCCATTTACCTGATAGAAAAAAATGCTTTCGGACCAATTAGACAACTTCTCACAATACATGATAGTTTTGCGCAAAAGATAGTATGCTGCATACTTTGCTAAAAAACTATGAAGTGTCACAATAAGTTGTTCAAATCAATTTTAGTTGTTTTTTTACATGTAGCTTCTCTGTTTCCTTTCTTCTGATAGAAAGTTGTTTATCTCAGATCACTGATGGGTGTCAATGGCGAAAGTATGGCCAGAAGATGGCCAAAGGAAACCCATGTCCTCGAGCATATTATCGGTGCACCATGGCTACTGGCTGCACTGTAAGAAAACAGGTATGTTTATGTTCATCCTGAAGCTTAATTTCCTGTTTTAGTTTCGGAATTCTATCGAATTTCATTATGCCATTATTAACCATATGTTATGGCTCAACTAAAAATGTGTAAATTAAGTTGCATGATCATTTCATTGTACTAAATTTTTTGATGAGTTTGAGATTAGTCTAACAAGGGTGGCAGGTATTAATGAAATTGTTTATCTTATCATATATGCACTTAAGCATATGTTTGGAAGAGCATAAGAAAATATATCATGGTCTTCCTTTGAGTAATTTTTACACCGTAAATATATTCGATACATATATGGACAGGTACAAAGGTGTGCTGAAGACAGAACAGTACTTATCACAACATATGAAGGAAATCACAACCACCCTTTGCCTCCAGCAGCTATGGCAATGGCACAAACAACTTCCTCGGCTGCAAGAATGCTGCTTTCGGGATCGATGTCAAGTGCGGATGGCCTAATGAATGCAAACTTCCTCACAAGGACACTCCTTCCATGCTCTTCTAACATGGCAACTATCTCAGCATCAGCACCATTCCCTACTGTTACATTGGACTTAACTCAATCTCCAAAGCCTCAAACTCAATTCCATATTCCATTCCCATCAAGTCTCAATTCCTCAGCCTCATTATTGCCTCAGATACTTGGTCATGCACTCTATGACCAATCACAGTTTTCTGGTCTTCAAATGTCACAAGATTGCAATCAATCTCAACAACAATCACCACACATTGCTCACACAGTTGGTGCTGCCATTGCAGCTGATCCAAACTTCACTGCTGCTTTAGCTGCAGCTCTTACTTCAATCATTGGTGGTTCTCAACCAAACAACAACAACAACAACAACAACAACAACAACAACACTATTGCATCCAATAACAGCAATGGAAATATTACATCAAGCAACAAATAAAGCAATGGAAGCCATAATAAAATAAGCAACACTTCCAACTTCACATTATTACTCTTTTATTTTTTAGATTACTTTATTTAATTTATATTTATATTTGCTTCTATACTTGGCTCAAAAATGAATTGAGCTGGTTAGTTTTTTGTTTCCATTTGTATGAGTCAAAGAATATTTATAATGAGACATATAGTTGATATTCTTTGTTATCTAAGTAGTATGCATATTTACTTTCTTCCCTATGTTTTTGCATGAGATATTATGGAAATGAATCAAAGGTTGTTTTGTCTTGTATGTATTTTGTTGGTTAATGTGTTTCTTTGTTTTTGTTTTTGTTTTTTGAAGAACAAGCAAGTAGAAGAGGTTACTTGTAGCACACGGCAATGAGACAAAAGGAGTGAAGAAAATCTTCTGAAAGAGGGTGTCATTCCTTGGACAAGGTGGAAAAAAGTTCAAAATTTATTTGTGGGTTTCTTAAGCTTTGATATTTGAACCTATTCTAAAATATTATTGATGGTAATAACAACGGGATATTTTTTTTTAGTATAATCAAATATATCTCCTCAACTTATATGTAAGTAACTAAGTTTTTTCATAATATGTAGTTGTACCTACCAACAAGAGTCGCAATAATCAAACAAGAGGTTTAAATAAACTAAAATGATTTAAGGTCTATTAATTTGGGCTAGCCAAGCCAAACAAGTTCGCTATTTTACTCACCAACTAAATATTAGTTTATTGTGCAAGACTCTTTTATATCATACTAAAATAAATTAAAAGTTCAACTCTTGTAAGTGATATATACCCAAAATGAATTAGTTCATATGAATTTTTCTTTAACAATTAAAACATCCTAATTATAAAGATAAATTATGATAGCTTAATCTTATCCTCAAACCTTCTCTTGGCGGCTAATGCATGTGAAGGAGACAGGGTGATTGTGAAAAATCTTTCCATGACTTTGTGCTAGTGCTAATATTCATAATTAATGATCTTCAACTTTCACCATGATACTTTCAAACCTTCTCTTTGCACATTTTTTGTGGTAAATAGTCAAATTTTATGGTTTTGGAAAATATATTTATTTTATTTCCATTATAATGATATTTGCAGGGAACAATTTTCACTTTGTTTGTGAATATTTTTGCATTATTATTGTTTTCACACTTTCTATTTAAATCTTTGAAATCATCAAACAAAATGAAAATAATGTCATATCTTTGCAATTATTGATAAAAACTGAAAATGATAACAGAAATTGTTTTCGGGCTTTTTATTTAAGAAAGGTTATTATTTTTCATTTTCTACTATTAGATGAAAGATGGATAAAGAATCTAAAGGTGTAATACCCTACTATGGCATTCAAATTTAATACCCTTTCGAGATTCGTGACTATCCATTCTAATGAGTGTCGTTTCCAGAAATTGAACTATCAATCTTAGAATTGAGTGAGACCTTATACCTTGATCAACGCATTCTTGAATGTTCATTCTAATTAGCCATCCATCATTGCATCTTCTAAACTTTTTAATCTTATGTTCTTAGTTGTAAACTCACTTTTAGTCTATTGTTTAGATAGGAATATTCATAAATATTGAATTTTGGTTTTTTATCAAACAGTTATCAATGAGCCAAAATCTATAACTCTTATAACTTTTGGTCAATGACCAACTTTATTTTCTGATGGTCAATATCATAATGGGAAGACCACATGATTCTAATGCTCCCGCAGTCACAAAAGTAGTTTAACTTTCACTGTCCAAAAGCGTAGTTTTCAAAACAAAAATCTTAAGCTTTCACATGCTTAAACTAGAACATAAGTGTTTGTTTGCGAGTTGAATTTTGGAGGGGAATGAATGAAAAAAAAGGTTTTAGAGTCATTTCATAAGTATATTTCATAACTCGCTTTCCTATAAAAGTCCTATTTACTATAGCATAAAACATTGGTATTTATAGTAGTTAAGTTAGCATCATAATTTGGTGATGTTAGAGCCATAGAAAGAGTTGATTTTAATTCTTAAAGACCATAACCAATGCAACCAGTAAGTCCTCATTACATTTATAGCATCACAATGGTCGCATTAATGCAAATGGAATACCAATAATTAGCTTTACACTTAAGCATATCACTAATAGTTATGTTGATGTAAGATAGTATGGTCCTAAGATAGAAAAATATAAGTTCAAAAGTCAATTTCAACAAGATAAAACTGCACTGTTCTCTTTTCAACAAACTTTCCATCACTAGTGACTCATTTTACATTTGCAAGCCTATGTAGAGGTGAGCATTATATAGGTTGGAACGAGTTAAGACTTGTCCTTTAGCCAATCCTGAATGTTAGTCGAGTCATTCTTTTGAACTCGAACTCGGTTCTAGACCCGAATTTAACTCGATACTAAATATTAACTGGAGTCAGCCTTTAAACCTGACCCTAGACCCGTAATGCATACTCATTTTAAGTGAAGTCTTTTCAATATTACTTGTTATTATGACTATGTAATTTGACATATAAAATGATATATGTATACTTCGTTAATCATGTATATATGATGAAAAATTAGAGAATCAATAATACTTTTGACCAAAAAGTGTTCTTACTCGATACACAATTGAATAGAGACACATACAAATATGACGAGTGAGTGACCATGGGATAGGTCGGGTCATGTTTGGTCCCTCCCCGACCCCAAATATTAACTAAGTCTAATTTTGAACCCAAAACCAACCATAGATCTGATGAGACCTGACCCTATTCAGATCCGATCATGATCGAGCCATACGGGTGACTGAGTAGGGTCAGGTCCTGCTTTTCTCCTTTGACTCCAGAAATAAAAAAGAAGAGGTCCTTCATTTTAAACTAACAAAAATGTCCCATGTAAAGTGAACGAAACCTCAAATTGACAAGAAAAAAGTTTCAAAGTTCAAGTATACTAAACTACTAATGCATGAACAGTATTAGCACACACAGCATCCATCAAGAGTTAATTAAAACATGTTCCCACTAAGTAAATGCAGCTAAGATTTTATTGGAAAAAGAGAAAGATTGATAAGAATAGTGATGATAAATCTATACATCACATGTCCAAAGTAATCAGTTCAATAAATATGTAGATAATAAGTGATAACTTCAATTGTTCTTCATAGACAAAATAACAATAGGGTAAGATTCACATTAATACTTAGAAATCTGCATGGAAATTCTGCATCAAAAAATTGTATCTGCACAGCAACAGATTCAACCAGCTAGATCAACTGCAAATGAACTCAATCATAAGTTTGGCACATAGAGCAACTAAAGGATCTTATAAGCATTTACACATAAATTCAAAAATCATACCATCTTAAAATATTAAATTGTAATGACAGTAGTTAATATCATAGTCACACTATTTTAATAGCATGTCAATATCATTGGGGAAAAAATGAATAAAAATCATCATTTACAACAACAATGAACCAAAATTAAAGCCTATAACATAATATTGATAAGAATGACAAGTTTTTTGCATCATGGATTAATATGCACATAGCAAGCATTGATAATAATTATGACAATGAAAGTAGTGTTGATGATAAGTTCAAACATAAACTAGCTTATTATGCATAGGCACATAGCTGTGACAGCATGAGTCGATTCCATGATTATAAGTTCATTCCATACCGGACCAGACCGGAATAGGTTTATATACATTCTCCTTATGCGAAGGGGTCGTTCGAGCGTATCTAAATAGATACTATGTTTATATATATATACGAGTTAAAAAACAAAGATAAAAACTGAGGCATACCGAATATTGAAACTGCTTGCTTGTTTCCCTAAAACTCTTCATGTGAAGCCAGAGAAGTCCTTTGGTGGTTCAATCCATATAATGTCATTAAAACAGAATATTAACTCAGGTGGAAACCAGTTCTTATGAGGATAGAAACTACAGTCATCGAGAGAGAATGATATCGTCGATTTGTATTCCGTTCCGTAAACTGGAAAGTAGACATAGTTCCTCATGCTTCTAGGGAGGCCAATTCTTGAATGAGAAGACATGAAACCAGCAAAAAGAGTTCCTCCACCAAGTGTTCTCATCACTTTCCATTGCATTAATGTTCGATCTAACTTCAAAACAACGGGATTTTCGCTAGAACATTGAGTAATTACTATAATATTTCCCTCTTGTTCTGTCATAAACATTAATTCCTCATTGAACAAATCTCTCACACAATTATTTCGGCATTTGGGTAGAGGTACTGACAGAACAGTCCAGCTGCGTTCATCCGTGTCGAACATCGCTAGTAAACCTTCGAAGCTAAGACAATAAAAGAGTCCATTACAAAACACAACCTTATTCCATATCATGCTACTCATAGATAAGGGCAACTGGTTTTGGTAATTAACAGTTGTCCATTCTATAGCACCAGGGTAACATGTGCTAATGTTCACGGCCGAAGGACTAACATAGCTAACAATAAACAGAACACATTCGGATGATGTTGGTGCACAAGAGAAGGCAGCTAAATAGGTTGTCTCATCACATCCTGGTAGTTTGATCATGTCGCGAGTAAAGGGATTAAAAAAGAACAATTGTCGAGTTTCGGATCCATATAGCAATAACCAACCATCCTTTGCATAACAAATTATAGAGCCTGATAACTCTGGAAGATCAATGGAATAGGTCTTATAGTGAAAAGGGTCATAGAATTCATATTGGTTACCATATAATGGACGATACATAAGCCATGGCGCATAACTTAACACACGAACAGAAGTCGCGACAGAATGCCATCTCTTGCAAACAACGGATGCTCGAATATTGTTGTCGAGTGTTAAACGCGAAAATATCAATTCTAATAGTTCAGAAGGGAGATCATCAAACATGGTTTGCTGTTCCAAATTTTCATTTTTCACCTCAGTAGATGCTCCTCTTCTGTTATGAGTCATTTTACCACCTAACATAGACAATTAGAGATACAAGTAAGATAAAAGTGGAACAAATTCATTTGAATGAACATCAAATACAATACGATAACACTAATCAAGTTTTTATCTCACTAGGCAGGGTCGGTTACAATAGCAGTGTGAAATGCATATTACCATTGTTGCTTCTTATAGGACTCAAGGTGTGTTAAACATAAAATTGGAGGTTTATGTAATGTCTAGTATAAAAATAATAGTACTACTATCTTAGCAAGACTTTGAAAACTGGTCATATATGTATTCTGCAAAAGCTACTTTTAGCTTATATTGAAGTATCTAAACATAAAATCAGTGACTATAGACTCACATTTAATTAAAAACAGATTTAAATAGCTCATTTCATCAAATCTTAGTTTTGAGAACAGATGATCAACAAAAAGTTAGTGACAATAAAAAATCAAATAGAAGCTGGAAAGAAACAAGTGAAATTAATGGAGTTATATAGGTGAGGTTAAGAATGTAATCACATTAACAACTAACAAAAAAAAAATACTAACAACAAATAATTGCCGATAAAAAAATAATATGTAATCACATTTGTGATGTTAAATTCTAAATGATTTAAAATGTTATCAATCACTTCTCATGCTCCATTTGATGTTTAATGTAAAATTAAATACAATTGTACTACAATATGTCATTTAATCTACAGAGAATTGAATTACAATAAATGAAGAAATATATGGTAAAAAGTATAAATATGCATTGAGTTTCTGAAACAAATTACAAACATTTAGAAGAATGAAGGGACTAATATTGGATGCCAAAAATCATTGACAATGTGATGCACTAATAGTTGGATATGGGTGCAGGCACAACCTACAAAGCCTATGAGTGACAAAAGTTGATAATTTTTTTTAATATTATCAAGGTATCCTTCATCTTATAGGATAAGAAATTAATTACCAAGAAACCGGTTATATTTCTCAAAAATCGAGTACCCAAATTAAAAAAAATACAAAATTTATATATTGAGGAAGAAGTAGTGAATAAAGGGCTCTAAAAACAAAGTGCGACACTGACCTTGATGATACCAAAAGAGTTTCCACAACATAAGAGGGTTGGAAGAGGTATTGAAGACTATGCTGCTAATTAAGGATTAAGTCTTCAATTATCTTTCCTTTCTTCATTTATTTAAGTATCATCAATATTAAATGTTGGGTATTTGAAAATATTCTGTTTTTTTAATGAGGATTGAGTCTTTAAAATAGGAATTTAATACTCACATGATTCGGATATGATCAATTCTTTTACAAGTTAATAGGAATATAAATTGATCTGTTAGAGCATCTTTATCTATGCGTTCTTTTTTAATTAAGAATATTCTTCACTTTTTAATAAACAACTACTCTTAAATTCAGAAATCCCAACTCAATAAACTTAAAAAAAAAATGTAATTAAACATAATTCAAGATCTTATAAAATAAAAAGGTGATTAGTTGTGTTGTATATTTTTCTCCCTTAACTAAAATCCATATAGTGACTAGAATCTTTCATCAAAATTAAATGTTGGCTATTTGAAAAGATTCTGTTTTTGAATTAGGTTTGGGCCCTTAAAATAGGAATTTAATATTCACATGATTGAGATGTAATCACTTATGTTACAATTTAGTAGAAATATAAATTGACCAGTTAAAGAATCTTCATTTATTCATTCTTTGACATAAGAATATTCTTTACTTTTTAATAAGAAAAAATACTCTTAAATTCAGAAATCTCAACTCAATAAATTCGACTTCGAAGGCTTTATAAAAAAATATATACATAGGTGTAGTAAAACTTATTTCAAGATCTTATAAAATAAAAATAAAAAGGTGATTAATTGTGTTGTATATATCTCTTCCCTTAACTAAAATCCCTATAGTGACTAGAATCTTTCCTAATATGGAATACAATCAAAGATTAAATATATATATATATATATATATATATATAAATAAGCTATAGTCTTCTAGAAGATTATAAAGCTTTGTTGTAGTTAAAGTTGAATTGAGGTGTAACCTAGTCAAGACTCAAGGACTTGCAATTAGACAATGCATAATGTGGAACATTCCTCTTGATTGAGTGTTATATTATGGATTTTCAAAATTATTGACTTATTATTAAAAAAGTGAATGAATATGAGTAAAAGATAAAAAAAAAAACTGTGAAATAATAACCTTGAATTTTTCAAATATCCTTCTTATAATTAAGATTCTAGATGTTATAGAGATTACATTTTCAATACGTGGCAAAAAAGAAGAAAAAAGTGGAGGAGGATGAGGTTGGGTGGTAGTATATAGAGAATGAATAAAAATATTTTATACTTTTATATCATTATTTTTGCTACAAATATAAAATAAATACTTTGTTAAATATTTTAATAACTTGTTTTTTAATTTGCTTTTAGATAGTGAATATAGAAAATTTATATTCAAACAGAATAGGGTAAAGAAGAGTGGAATGTGAAAGTTGAATAATGGTCAAGGAATCAATGGAGAAAAATGGTTGAGTGAGTTGTAAAAGAAGATAGAAAAGAATGACATTTCACGATTTAAAAATAAAATTTGTGTGTGTTAAATTTAGGGTGTGAAAAGTCTCTTCCTTAACCTTTTAAACAAACAATGACAAAACTTACTCCATTTTTTTACATTTTATTGAAAAAACATAGTTAAGCAATTTTGGATAATAGTCTAATCTAATATGATATTTCTTCCAATCAGATCGAACTATTTAACTATTTAAACCGGTTAAACCTAATATAACATCTCTTCCTATTTTTAAATCAATGACATTTACTTAGTTATAAAACAAATCTATATTAAAATTACTTTTCAATAACATGGTCAAATATAAACAAATTTAGCTTATAATCAATTATACTAAAATTTACTAAAGTAATCTATTTTTTTCGCAGTTAAGTCAAACACACATATAAAACGTGTTTTTTAATTTTATAAACAGAAGAAAATAATAAAGAAAGAAAATTTGGACCACGTGACTCACGTTTTACAGTTAATTTATTTTAATCTCTTTTCAATACAAAAAATGTGAACTTTTTTCTTTCTATTTTCTTTTTTTTTTGTAAACGCTTGGTTTTATTATGAAGTCTAATTTATATATATTTTATTCCAGACAAATTTCTTTCAAAGCATAGAGACCGTCAAAGTGAGCCATTAATGTATTTTCCATGTATACACAAAGAACTTATTTATTTAATCTCATTTTATAAATAAAAAGTAGCTTTGAGTCTCTCTAACTATTTTTTTTTTATAATTGCAGGGGCAAAATATGGATAATAATTAAAAAGAACTTCATAAAAAGAGTCAACAGAATAAAAAATCATTTAAAACTTTTGATAATGACATTAAATCATAGGTCATCACACTATTAAATTGTATAGATGAAGTTCTTTGACCAATACTTATTTGGTAAGAATCATATAACATATGTTTTAATTTAACAATAGTAGTGATGTTTCTCATTAAAAAATAATAGTCATGATAGAAATTTAACTTAATTAAATTTAAATGCAAAATTGATTTTCATATAAAGTTTATATTATAAATTAATTAAAGTAAGGAAACAACATCAATAAGGCATTGGTCATTCTGGCTCTACTAGATTTGAGGGAGATCATATAGTCAAAGATTTAATTCACGTGAACGACATTTATTAAGAAGGAGAGTCACACACTCCAACATACATTATTTTCTTATCGAAATGGTGAGGGGACAAACAACTAATACGTGAACAATTATTCGATTATTGTCTATTATATACTTTTGGGTGCCAAAATAAATAACACATAATTGTAACATGATACTTACATGATTTAATATCAAATTTATCATCATACCTACTACATAATGTATTCATAACTAAAAAATATAAAAAACCTTATATTGGTACCGCATATTAGATGAATATGGTCGATCTCTACTCTTAATTCCTAAACCCTAGCCACTCCAATCTCATGCTTACTCTCTCATTTGCTGCTTTTAAATTAAGTTGCAACCTCTAAGCACTTTTTAAGTTGTTCCATCCCTTAGCTTCTATTTCACACTACCACTTTATAATGGAACATGATTAACTAAATGTGTTTATTATAAATTGATTTAATATGTTAACGTATTAATTAATCATGTACCGTCATGCATATGAGTATGATCTGTGAATGAGAGAGTTGACGTTTATTTCCAAACTATGAAATCATAGGTTTCTTGAATTTAAAGAGTGCTAATAATGCAATGTCAAAAGAACATTCACCTTAGAATGATATATAATTGTTTTTTAAATGAATTTTGACTATAACTAATTGATTAGTAAAGCAAAATAATATACTAAAACCATCTAATTATCTCATGTGTCATGGAAACTGGATCATCTCCACTACTTAAGGTTGTTTAAAAAAAAGGCAACAATACTCAATTTAACTATTTGAGTTGTTAGTTGTTGTTTTCAAAGGGAGAGTAATTGGTCAAAAAAAATTGTATAACAAAAAACTATTTGAGTTGTTAATCAATCTCTTAAATCATCATGAATACAGTAGTTAATAACCCCTCATTATAGGTACGGATCTATAATGGGTGATGATCTCTCTGATGTCGGAGAAAAAAATACATCAAAAATAATAAAAAATAATATGATGTGACCCTTCTATACTTAAATATAATAACACTTTTATATTTAAAACCAATAACAAAATAATAATTTCTCTCATCTATATTGAAGACGAGTTTGATTCTTAAAAATAAAATAAAAAAGTTATAAGTGCTTCTTTAGGTTGATTTTCTTTTACTACATGATAATGTTTTGTCATTTTAACTTATGTATTTGCATTTATGTATTGTCTTTATCCACATTACTTAACTATTTATACTTGTTTATTAACTTTGCCTCCATAACCTAAATTTTATAGTCCCATTACCACCTCATTGTAAAGGGTTATTTTTAGATTAACTAGAAGTAGGCATGGATTAAGATCATGACATTTGGTATAGTTTGTGGTTAAGTTTTCAGTGCAATATCAACAAAGCTTGATAAAGTTATCATAAGACATCGAATAGGGCAAAGAGATGATGAATCTTTGTTTATGGTTTTTGGCTTGTAATAAAAAAAACTGAAGGACTAATTGTATTTTTCTTCACCCTATAAACTTGTAATTTGTTATGCTTATATGTTCAACACTATGACTATAAAATTCAAACATTTTCCAACAACAAAATAAAATAGAAGATACCAAGGTTCAACCATTTTAGTGGTTCAACCCACCCCATTATTCACCTTGCCCCTAAAACCCCATGTTCATTTTTTCAAACTTTAGTTAAGTATAATAGCAAAAGATATTACCAAGACTCTATCCTCATTTGCACCAAACTAAATCCAAATCCAAATTAATTCACTCTTTAATTTGCAATCTCAAAGACTTTAATCTTAGAATTTGCCTACATGCCACTCACAAAGATATCACCCGAAATCTCTAGTTTGACAAAATCAAATTATACATGTGAGATTATAGCTCTTGGTTATATTGTAAGGTATATTCAAGTGTGGGTATCACATTTGATACGAGAAGAGGAGGAGTAAAAAAATTTATAAGTTGAAACAAAGTCATGTAATTATTGTCTTAAGATTTTGATTCGGATATGGTGTTTCACTTGTGTCTTTTTACTTTTCTCATGTCTGATAATAATAAAACTCCCCAATGATTAGAGACTCTTCGATCGTAGTTGGGTCCAACATGTAGATCTAGTTGAAAGTTTGAAAATATTAACCTTTAGGTCAAGAAATCTGAAGTCTTATACTACTAAATTAACTTCTTTATTTTATTTAATACCACTAATATAAATGCAGCTATAGCAAACTAAAGACCCTGCATTCAAAAACAGAGGAAAGAGAGCCTTAAAACTTTCACCTTCACAAAACACAACATGGAGTGGAGTAGAGGCCACATCATAGGCCATGGCTCATCAGCCACGGTCTATATTGCCGCCTCTCGCCACTCCACCACCACCATCACCGCTGTCAAGTCATCGAAGCTATCACATTCGAAACATCTTCAAAAAGAACAAAAAATCAAGTCCTCTTTATCCTCTCCTACAAAGGTTATGATATTACCATAGAAAACAAAACTCTCTTCTACAATCTCTTCATGGAGTACATGCCTTATGGCACACTCTCTCAACCCACTCGCCGCGGCCGCCATGGCCGGATTAATGAGGAATCCAAAGGAAAGGTGGAGTGCTAGTCAACTATTGAAGCATCAAATTCTTGTGGAATTTAGTTTCAAAGGTAAGCAAATTTTGGAATATAATTCATGTTCACCAACTAGTTTAGAGAATTCTGCAGCTGGTAGGATCAAAGGACTAGCCTTATGTTCAAGGGATCCTATTTGGACATGGGATGATGAGAATTGGATCACAACAATAGGGAATAATAATGAAATTGTAGCTAAAGTTGAGGCATCTAAAACTAGAAATTATTGCATGGTCGACGATCATTTGGTCCTAATCAATAACAATATGACCCTTAATAATTACAAACACTTATCAAGTTGTTATTGGTCAGGACCACATGATCTTAAGCCATATAATAATTCCTTATCGGAGACCGCTTCAAACTCACTTTAACCAAATAAATAAAGGGTTAGTGTTGGCTCTCACACAATCCATCAGAATAATTGGTTTTGGATATGACTAGCTTGAAGTGTAGTATAAAGATTAAAGTAAAAGGAAAAATAACAACTTTGAGCGTCATGGAGAAGAATGAGGTGTGGGGAGAAACATGTAGAATCTACTTTAAGCATGTGGTAGAACTAAAATAGTTTCTAAGCTCTAACCTTAAAAAATACATATAGTTTGTTCAATTAGTAAATATTTAGCTCTCTAATTTCAATATTTATGATCTATGATGAAGTACCCAAGGATTTCTTTAGTTTTCAGGATATAATAAAATATGATAGGACATATATCAAAATAAGTGCATGACATGACATAAGTAAGATATGATTATCTTTCTTATGTGTACGGGTATGACGGAAAAAACTACACTATCATACATGTTTTGCTAAATATTTGAATGGATTAGGATCTGATACATCAAAAAATATATTGCAGTGAACAAATCTAAGCTTCTAAATAAATACCAAACAACTCATGTTCCAATCTCAGCTCAAATTTGCACCAACTACAACATATTTTTTACTGCACCAACTACAACATATTTTTTCCTGCACCAAATCCAATTCCATGTTTAAACCTTCACACACTCTTCTTGTTACAAAAATAGAAAGTGCTCTAGTGAACATTCTCCAACTGAATCCTAAGATTCTGATTATCTTCCAAGAGCTTATCATATTTAATAAGCAACCCTTTTGATTGATTTCTTAGAGCCTCTAATTCAGCTTGCAAAGCCTTAACTTTGTTTCCTTTCACCTCACACTCAGATTCTAGTTTCTGAACTTTGGGTTTCAATGTAACAATTTCTTCTGTCAATGCATTTTTGCCATCATCAAAACTTCTACTTTGTTTCTTAGAAGCTACCATGGTCTTTCTTTGTATCATAAGCTCTCTAATGTAATAGTGCAATCTATCTATCATTAGAGATAGGAACAATACAAACCCTGCATACGTGATATATGAAAAAAAAATCATTAGCAACTTTTCCATAAGGGAAAAATGTACTATAAAAGTTTTTGCCATTCTTACTCTAATCATAGCAAAAAATTGATGATTTATGAGTTATATCACAAAGCTAAAGGGTACCAATATCATAGTCACCAACGATTCACATTTTTTCCTATTTATAGTATTTTTTGGGTACTACGAATGGTATCTTTCACCTTTTTGGGTTAAGAACTAATCCATTTCGGGTTTCATGGTTACCCCTCCCAACAACATAAATCCTCAACATAGAAGTGATATTTTACAACCCATCAAAGTTTGCACTTCTTTTCCTCATCTTGTTTACATGTTAGAAACTGTCATTTTTTGTACTTAACTTTCTCCAATTTCCTACTCCATAATTCTCATAATTAAAATAATCAACATTTCATTACAATTAAGGGGTTTCAATACATCACTATAAAACACCAATATAATCATATTCATAAGAACACAATCTTATAATGAAAGGTGCCAATTACCAAATAGGCCTCTGCTATTACCTCTGCTATTAATCACATGTGCCAATTACCAAATAGGCATTAACAACCAACAACGTGTTAGTCTAATGATGTACGACCACTAGATCATCGGGATGATTGAAAGGTCAAGAGTTCAATTCATGAGAGTAACACTTATTGGGAGAGCAGTCATGCACTCCAAAAGTGATTAGTTCGAGAATATTGGAGTGTTGGTATTGAACTATAGTATTATAATAAAAGAAGAGAAAAAGAGTGATTACCCAATAGAGAAGCTTCAAGCATATGTTTAGACATGAGAACTTGTTCAGTAGGGTTAACAACACCAACCTCAAGTGTACTACGTTTCTTTATCTTAAACATACTATACAAGCTTGAACATAGCACCACCACCACTGTTCCGACCACCGTCTTCACCACCACAGGTCCACGTCCTCTCTTCACTCTACCCAACATTATGATCATCAACTTCCTTATAGGAGTCTTGAAAATAAAGCTAAGAATCACAAACATTTCAACAAATATTACAAAGTACAAAAGGTGCAACATGTTTCTTTGCTTTTTCTTTTGTTCCAAATAGAATGATGGTGAATGTGGAATTATGAAGGAATGAATGAGGATGTTGAATAATGTGCGTGTGTGTGGTATGAATATTAAGTAAGAAAATATGAGCGCGTGCATTCAGTGTGTTAAGAGAAACAATGAAAGCCGACATAAGTTATAAAAAGGACAAGGATCATCCTAAAAAAATCTTTTCTGCATGTAACAAGTCAATCAAACTACATAGAATACGGTAGAAATATTAATTTCTGTTATTACAATTTTTTTTTAAATAAGATTTTCTGATTGACAGGTGATCTAGAAAAGACATAGTATCTTTAATGATGTCTCATTCTCTCTTCCGAATAATAACATATTGCCAATAAAATAAAAATTTCGAAAATAAAATATAACATTCTAATTAATCAAGAAGGTAGAATGTAACATTATTTAGGACATATAATCTCTATCCTTAATGTTAAGTATAGGAAGTCAAATAAAATATTGCAACATTTTCTTCCTTATCTCTCTCTTCTGATTGAATTCTCATTATACTCACCATCCACCTCCATATCTCATTCAATCATTTTTCTTCCCACTCCATATCCCATACTTTATACCTAGAAAAAATATACACTTAAATTACAACTTTTTAAATATTATGCACCTAATTTAAGAATATAAAAATTGAATGTATTTTTATCAAATTTTCATATATTTGCACAATTAATTTTCCATCATAAATTTGATCTCAATTCCAATAAGCGTAGAAATTGTTTTGGAACATATGTTATTAAAAGAACAATTATAAAAATAATAGTATACTAAAAGGTGAAGAGGGTGGTTTCATCCCAATTTCAGAATGTATTAAGGAATATACTAGGAGACCAATTGAAAAATGGATAAATTTTTTGAATAGAACTTGAAAATAACTATTAAATTAGATGGGAAAATGTGTTTAAATGAATAAAGGTCGATTCGGAAAAAAAAAGTTATATAACTTATTTTGATTTTATAAAACCTCAATAAACAAAGAATAAGATAAAAAAATTAAAATATAGTACTGAAAAATCTTAGTTTTCACAAGGACTAAAATGTTGTTATATTCTTTACCCAAATTTTTTTGTTATAGAACTAAACTAACTTGAGTATCCATCATTTTGGAGTTAGTTGGATTGCCAATCAAAACTACCTCAAGGAAACATATACTTTTTTACAGCTAAAGCATTTACATGCACCAAATTCTAATGTAAATCTTGTATCTTATTGGAAGAGAAATGTGAAGTCTTCCACAGTCAATTTCTCCAGATCTTCAAACGAGTCACCTATAGTCCTATCAAAGGATGTATGTACAAAAAATTAAAGCAAAAAGTGAATATGGCAGAATATGCAGTAACTTTCAGTTCACACATCACACTTACCCTTCAAAAACTACTTCCCTCTTCTCTTGGAGCTTCAAAAGTCTCTCTTCTATTGTGTTCTCTATCACAAACCTCACAATTCTGCACATGAAAATACTGTCAAGAGTCAAGACCATGAACAAGAAAGGACCAACCTAGCTGCTTTTCAGTAACTTGATTGTGTTCTCTATCACAAACCTTATAGGTTTGTTTTGCCCTATTCGATGAATTCTGTCTTGAGCCTGACGCTCCACAGCGGAGTTCCACCAAGGGTCCATAAAAAAAACCTGACCACTCTCAACAAGTTAGAGAAAGAATGGAACCTCAGCTTAGCAACAAAAGGGAGGGTAAATTGTTTTGCCATACAAACTTAAACAACAATACAATCACACAAGTCAAAGCTTTCAATTGCAAACAAATTACAGGGAAAGCTATTTTCAAAGAAAACAAACACCTATGGATTGAGCTAAACAAAATTTGACAAACACAATGTAAAACCTATGAATTGGTGCAGGTTTATATGCTAAGTTGCCAACAATTGAGGAGGATGCCCAAAAGGTTGATACAAACAAGAAAACATGAAAAATGAGATAACTCACATGTGACGCTACTGTCAAATTTAGTGCGACACCTCCAGCCTTCAAGGTCACGAGAAAAATTTTGTAGTCTGGATCATCCGTAAATCTCTTAATGGCAGCATCCCTAGCAGGCAATGACATTGATCCATTCAATTGAATGCAAGAGACTCCAGACTGCAATTAACACAGCATGTTACCATCCTCATGCATTTTATATGCATTAAAAAAACAGGTGATAATTAAATTTACCTTGTTCAAAGAGTAATCAATGAGATCCAAGAATGATGTGAACTGACTAAAAACAATCCCTTTTGCAGAGCCATCCCTTTCGATCATGAATCTTATTTCTTCTCTCTACAATCATTCAACTAATTCAGGTACAAGAGAAAGAGAATGACAGATAATAAAAGGTAAGCATAGAACAGAAAATACATAAATATAGAATATAGAACAATTAATAACAGCACTATTTTTTCACTGTCATGATACAAACATTCTTTCAGCTTGCTGTTTACCCACATGTTACTAGCGGGCAACAAAAAAGAGTCTCCATCAGTCATTGCATGATCTTTCACTGGATATGATAGCTAAGGGAAATTATAAGAAGCTAGAAAAAAAATCATATCAGCCTTGTCATGCCTGTATAACCCTTTTTTTCTATCAGCAAAGGTAATATTATTATTAATATACAAGAAAATAGAAGGAAGAACAAATGTTAAGCAGAAGTTACAAGTAGATTCAAGTCAAATTCATAAGGCATTCACATGAATTGGTTATCCAATTAGAATAAATCAGTGTGTACTTGCTATGCCTGTATAACCTTTGATCCATCCAGAAGTTCCCATTATTGCCTCTAAAGCTCGTGCTTTAGAAACCAATGAAAAAAACATTGATAATAATAGCTACCAAAAGCTATCTGAACTGCTCATATTTTATGGAGACATGAAGAAGCCAGAAAACATTAATCATTAATCATCTAACTAGTTTGTGATACATACCAAAGCCTCTATTTTAGTGCTTGTCTGAAAGTTCTTGGACTGAATTCTATTTAAAATGCTTGAGGATCTGAAACCCTTAATTGTTGTTTTATTAAGCTGATCATGAACATCGTTTATAGAAGTTAAATCATCAGTAAGCAATTGAGAGCACGAGGAGCATGATACTTGTCCCAACAAGCATGCCTGGCAAAATATATGTTCACAAGAGGTAACCTGAAACAACGAAAAGCATGAAAGGGCAGAAAAGAGGTAAAATTATATGAAATGAAACAATGAAATGATAAGATTTATTTAGGAAATAAAACACTTACTTACCACAAGATCTTCTGTTGCTTCATGACAAATGCCACATTCTTGTTCAGCAGTAGCATTATTATTCGTAGTTCCACCTCTTGATGTTGCAGTTTCAGAATATACCACAAGGTATGGATGGCAGAGAGCCTGTGCATTTAAGCAATAGAATAAACGCTAATCATTTTTGTTTAAACAAATGGCACGAGAAACATCCAGTACCAGACTGAACTAAATATAAAAGGAGCAGATAACCATATTTTTTCAAAGTCCAGATATAAATTAATCATCACAATAATGTAGTTTAGCCCAGATCATGTCTACTTTAAAAAGTAATGCGTTAATAATACATAACTAAGATGAAATAAAACTTGACAACCTGGTTAATAGCGCATGCAGTGATATGCTGTCTTATAACTTATCAATATTGACATGTCCCCAAAATGATTCACAGTCTAGATATGAAAGTCTCCTTTGCAAGATCTTCGGAGTTAGATGCTGGTTGAGATGATTAAAATATGGTCGAAGTTGAACAACTGAAAATTAAATAACTTTTAAATCGCATGATTATGCATGATCAATATTTCCAGCATGTTGCCATGTCTTAGACATGAAGCAGATATTTCTTCTTCTACATTTATCCAACTCAAGGGGTACAAAGATGCACCGTAGGGGGGACGCATCTTTTTTTTCTAATCCTCAAGAACAATTATTCACCTGACGTAGTCGTGTGAGGACGTCCAATAAATGGTAAAAGTTCTTCATCAGTGTATTTTCTTCGATATACCTGTAAAGGTGAAAGCATATCAACAAAACCATACCGGGATTTATGTAACCATTCCAAAAAAATTATCCCACCCCATACAATATTGCATTAATAATGTTTAGAGGAGGATGGGAAATAAAGCAAAAGATATGATCTATAATCAACAAATATCCCTCTCATTTCACTCCATTCCAGCTCATTCTCCTATCCTCAGTTTTTTATACAGACCTCATATAAGTGCATCCCCTTTAACTCAATCTGTCTCAACCGAACCATCGACTCTTGATATCACTTATTGGACAAGTCTATGACCGGGGAACCTCCAATCATTAAGGAGATATATTATTACTCATATCCAATGTGAGACTTCAAACTTGAATATACTCAACACATTCAGTTCATCATTTCTTCTTTTTCTTCTGCCCTATATGTGATGGTTTCCACAAAAAATCTGCTTTACAATATTTTCGTCATAAGTTATGGACAAGATTGTGACATACGTGTTAAACTGTGCCTGACTTTCTTTGTATAACGATTCATAATAGTCTTGCTCTTTTATATCCAGGCAATCCCTTCTCAATGAAACCTGAAAGGAGAAACATAGAAGAAACTAATGTGTGGTCTTTCAGTATTTAAACTTGCACACTTAACCACAAGGGAAACAATAACTTACAATTCTAGGTGGAAGTGCAAGATCAGCAGCTCTGCCCATTTTAGTGCGCCTAAGTAGTATGCTCTTCAGAACTCTGTGCTTAAGCAATATCTTTGCTCTTTTTCTCAAATAGTCATTTCCGTGAGATTTCATTGGTTTGCCAACATACTAGTTAAGATTCAAAATAAGTAATAAAGAATTTGTAAACATGTCAGCTGAAACTATTTCTACAAAATCAGAGTAGGTTTCATCCCGTCTCTTTCTTTGATAAGGAAAACACACAAAGACCAACAAACTGCAGAACATACTTTCTTCCACCAACAGAAATGAATAAAGGGATGGTGGATGCAGTTTGGACATCCTTCAGAGCTGGACAAGGCATCAGAATAATAAAGACAGTTAACAATTCAGGAAGGCCAAGCATATTAAAAATGTACAGGGACATTTGCATGTATACTCGAGGGTGCACACAAACAACACATTAGCATAATGATTAAATATTTCAAATAAATTGAAATGACTAAAAGAGATCAAACGTCGAGGAAACTCAAAAATAGTGTAGGTATAATATAATGTTCACTCAATAAAATGCAACTTTCTCTGTATGACATGAGTGGCACTCACTAGATATGAAATAACATATTTTTGGGGTACATTGGAATGAAAAAAAGAACAGAAAAACACTAAGACATTGGGGAGAGATTTGTAGGATATTGAGTGCTCCTGTACGTGAAGAGTCCCAAAACCTCAAAAAGGTGATGATTTTAAGTTTATTCCTCAGCAAGTCAAGGCAGGGGGAAACAAAACAGAGAAAGATAAGTGAGCCCTTATCAACACATTCACATATCAAGTCAATATATATGAGCAATTCATGCTGATCCATGCAGCTCATCAGCCACCAATAATTATCATACCTACGATCAAGAGTCATGCAATTACATTGCGTGCACAAGTAATAGGAATAAGGAACTATTTGCAGGAACCGTACCTACAAACATGGCATTTCAATTAAAAATCTTTAAAAACAAACTTGATACATTATAAAAAAAAAGACAGCAAACTTACCAGAGATCGCATCTCTTCAAGACTGCTCAGAATGGGAGTGCCACTTAATGCCCATTTGTAGGAAGACTCTAAGGCAAAAACTGCTTTTGCAGTTTTAGAATCTATATCTTTTATTTTGTGTGCCTAATTTATTTAATTTCAATAAAAATAGTCAATAATATATAAGTGCCGAGGCTGAACCCTGATTAATAAATTGCAAACATGATTCCAGAACTCAATGCTTTCAATAAAATAACAATATGCAATATTAGATTAAAGTAATGAAGTAACAATAGCTCAAACTAAGTAGTAATAGACTAACAAGAGAAAGAAAACAATCATTTTTAGAATGCAAATATTGGCACCAACAGAAACAATGGAAAGATAAAATAGTCTATTATCACAACTAACCTCATCCAATATGATCCGCTGCCACTTTACAGCATGTATAAGTGAGATATCCTTGCGTGTGACATCTTCAAGTTCTTCGGTGACTTCCTTTTTCTTTTTCTTAAATTGCTTTGATTTTTTTCCTGTTCTAACATTTTTAACTTCCTCATAAAGATGCATCGTATCCTTCCTGTACTCAAACTCAGCAGTAGAGTAGGTAGTTATCACAAAATCATATTCTGGGAACTGTTCAACACTCTTCCCTCTCCTTGCCCCATAATAAACCAGCACCTTGGTGCTTCCTTTTGAAGTGCATTGATCAATCTCATTAACCCAATGTGTGACAGCAACTACAGGACAGATGACAAGTGTTCCCTTGATCACAGGCAGGACTTTAGATGAACCTGGTGAAGGTGAGGATATGGGTTCATTTGGCTCACGATTCATTAGGTCTAACTCACGTTTCGCAAGGACAAGGGCAATTGCTTCAATAGTCTTCCCCATTCCCATATCATCTGCAAGGATTCCACCTCTAATTTCAGATTTTTCCTGTTTCAAAGCCCATGATAACCATTCCTTTTGGTGTCTAAGCAAAGGCATAGTCAGATCAGAGGATGGTTCAGCAGTTTCATATATTACCTCATTCTGCTCATCTAATTTGACATCTTTAAATGGATGCTCATCAAGCCATTTGTCGTTCATCGTTTTCCACACTTTCCATAACAATGGCGGCTCCGTTCTTCCTTTTTTCGCATTTTTCTTCTTTTTAATTCCAGTCAAATCATGGGAAACCAATTGCTGCTGAATCATTAAGTCGTTCTCATCATGTGGTTTGCTACCATCAGAAGCATCATCTTTTACCCCAGAAATACCAACACCTGAAGTTAGTTCTTGATTCAAGGAATCTGGGATCACCAAAGTTGCATGAAAATTTATTGTTTATTTAGACATGGCACAGGGATGAAATTCACAATAAATTTGTTTCTACTTTCTTACAAATATTAAGAAGGAAAGAAATTTTCCTGGGAAACTTAACGCAGCTTTCTTTCCACTAGGTCTAATGACAAATTTTCAACTATACTATATATAGAGATTACAACAACCTAAGCAATTTTTCTCATTAGGTGTATCAAACATTTAGTTCTAAGTTCGTCTTAATGGATTTCCTCCCCTATGGCTTTTTTTGCTTCAAAATAGAGTAAGATTACACCTAAAATCTTGCAGCTTATCATAAAACGAATACCTCCGATAAACTTAAAAAACAAAATAACTTGAAAATGAGAAATGATAGAAAAGAATACCAGGAACATTAGAATCAGAACGAGGACGATTCTCCATTGACGCGATTATCAGAGAAAGTTAGGGTTTTCGATTGGGAAAAACGGTTTGAAAAGAGAATGAGAGAAGGTTCGGTTCCAAGTGAGAAGAGAAAAGAAGATTCCGTTATCTGTTATTATTGAAATGAAATAGCGGGAACTGAGTCTATTTATACTAGTAGAATTCTTACTACAAATATAGTTATTTTTAAGAATAAAAATATGATTTTAGCATAAATTAAAGGATATAAATCTTATTATTTTTTTAGTTTTCTTTGTTTTATCATATAATTGTTATCTCCATAGGAATCTAACTAGGATTATTAGAGAAAACATTGACCCTGTTAATTTTAAATTTTATTTTATCGAAAAATAATTTTAAATTATCGTCGTTAAATATTATTTTATATCACATATTATCATCCTCATATAGTATCGGATTCTCAAGTACTTGAGATGATCTGACTCAATTTATATCGAATGTTATAACAATTAAGTGTAATGATAACCATTGTTAGTCTAAAGTGAAAATTCGATTTGTAACTATTTATATGAGATGTCTAAGATCATAGTCATGAGATGTTTAAGATCATAATTAGATAATTTAAGATAAATCAATTTCAACCATTTGAGATTTTCACCTCCATTTATCAATCATAATCTTTTTTAAATTTTGTTTCCTCCTATAAAACCTTCCGACATGCGTGTATGGCTATGTCGCATGGGTACTTTAAAGAAGATGATGTACTTGGTACAAACATGAAAGGGTACTCTTGAATACTCATTTAATATAAATTGTTTCAAATTTATGTCATTTTAAGCTAGAAACTTGGGATTTTTCCTATTTTTCTTCTTGGTCGTTTCATAATACTAAACATGAGTACATAACAGCTATCATCTTCACACTTCAATCTATTTTGGGTTTCAACCTCTCATCTTTAAGTCTCTCACATTCTCTACTAGTGTTAACTTTCATCATTACCTAATTATATGACATACTCATACCTTAGATTTATAAAAATATCTTTAAAAATATCTTTAAAAATATCATATCTCATACTTGTATCAATATTGTATACCATTACTTTACCCATAATCATGCAACATATATACCTTATTTATGCAATGTCCTCTAGTTTTAGAAAATGTGGAGCCTCGTACCCATGTTGCTCATGAACCATTAATCTTTGAGTATATACTTATTTTAGTCTTTCATATTTTTTGATCTTATTAATTTAGTCTTTCAAAAAAGAAAAGACCTAAAGTGGTCCATAAAAATTTTAAATATGGGTCAAATTAGTCCCTTTAGCATGTTTTATAACAATTGGTATGGACTAACTTGACCATAAAATGACTAATTTGACTCACGTTTGAAAATTTTGGGGACCATTTTAGGTCTTTTCTATTTTAAAAGACTAAACTGGTGAGGTCGAAAAATATAAGAGACTAAAATAAGTATTTACCATTAACCTTTTATCATTATATACATGCATGTGTTTTCTTTCTAGAATCTAGACATTGTTGATTTCCTATTTTAGAGAATGGTTAGCTACAATCAGAAGCATCATCTTCATTTAATACACTTTCATATATCTATTATTCTCCACCATAAACACTATTCCTTGAAGTTAGTTCCTGATTCAAATAACCTAGGATCATCAAAGTTGCATGGAATTTACTATTTTTTTTAAACATGCCACTAGGATGAAATTCACATTAGGAAGGTTTCTAACTTTCTATTTCCTTACTAAGATGAAGAAGGAAAGAAATTGCTAGGAAAATTTAACTCATCTTTATTCCCACTTAGTCCAATGACAAAGGTTAAACGATAACCATAATATTGACATTACATTAACAATAACCAAAGCAAATAAATGAAAAATTAATTACTCATAAAGTACATTTACTTCTAAACCCTTCTTAATGGTTACTACTAACAACCGGATAATGAAGACATTAATTTGAGATTTTTTTCAATACGAAAAATATGACATTTGATCTTATAAATTATTAAAGAAAAACAAATTAAAATATGGATAGGTTTATGAGAAAAGTATTACATCTTATAATATTAATATCTTTTTTGGATAAGTTATCTTACAAGGAATTTTATCTAACAGAATCCTCCAAGCAAACATCTGAATCCTCAAAGGTGCCAAGAAGTGTCAAACCAATTTCCACATCTTTCGTTCCTATGGTACTATATCATATTTTTGTCAACTAATTTTATATGTAGATTTGACCATATATCTTTGGCACATCATGAATCCATATTCATTTAAAAGCTCCTCAACCAAAGATTTATTCCATTCAAAATATTATCTCATCCAAGTGATATTCCAATGTTAAACTCCACCCACCCAGATCCCCAACTCACCAATCAGAGCCTCTTTATCCATATTCAACTTATATAACCTCTCAAAAATAAAGAATCATTTAAAGCTTTTTCTCTCACTCATAAATCCAACTAGAATCTTGTGTTATTATCATTACCCACCTCTTTTCTAAAATCATTATTCGTCCTCCCTCAAACGAGACTTAAACAACTCATCACTTTCTTCAAATCTCTCCACCAAACTGAAGCTGAAAGCCCACCAGACTCCCTAACTCGGGTCTCAGAAGCACCTGATGCTCCATATTTAGACTCTAGAACTTTAACCCAAAGAGAATTTTTCTCAATTAAATCTTGCTATCTCTATTTACCGAGGAGGGCTAAATTAAAGAACTCTAAATCTTTAACACCTAAACCACCCTTATCATGATCCGTACACATTGTTTCTCACTTGACCCAAGGGATTACTCTTCGAGCTCCATCACCGCCCCAAAGAAATTGTCTCTGAATTTTATTTAAACTTTTGATCACACGCTCTAGAGCTTTCTAAAAAGAAAGAGGTAAATTGTTAATGCATTTAAAATAGTACTAGTAGGATACCCGTGCATTCGCACGGGTGACAATATATTTTACATTAATTTATTTAAAGAAAAAACATAATTTATTAATGAAAATATTATTGAGGTTACCTATGAAATATGATGTTTATGTATTTGATTGTTGATGTAGATTTGTTGAAGAATGAGATGATGTTAAATGTGTTATATAAATAATTGCTACGAATAAAAGTTTGGAAGACAATGTAAAATAAGTTGTAAAATACATGTTAGAGATTTTGGAAAACTTTTTTTATAAACCATATTTGTTGTTTTCTTTAATGGTTGATCATCCTTATCATGTATGAATATCTTCAATCATTTTTTCTTTGAACTCTTGAAATAGCTACATACAAATGGACATGCCAAAATATTGGTGTTGGTAAATATAACCCTAGATTTTCTAATGACTTGAGATTTATTGATTATCATAGTATATGAAACAATTATGAAGAATTCTCTTTTGATAAGCTTGAAAAGTCATGGAGATTGTGATGAAGGCATTAACATCTGAGGAGTATATATTATATTTCCAATATTTTTCATATTTGCTTCAAGTACATGATTTCCCATTTTAGTGACAACCGATTTTGTACTATTACATCATCCTTCAGATCGGTCACTAATTTTCTCAATAAAATTATTAAAGTTTCAACTTTCAACTTGATTTTATAATCGGGAAGACCCGAGGTTATAAGTGAGTTTAGAAATTTAAGAGTTAATATATTGAATGTTTCACTTTCATTAGCATCACATATATCAACTGAACGTGAACTCAAGTTCATTTTCCTCACCTATAGTTATAGGTTAGAACATTTATTAGTATAACTTTAATAAATCTATTATATCGAAGAAATGAAAATTTAATGACAATTAAAAAAAATTCACCTATAATAACATATTCATTGATTTGATCAACAAACTTAATTTATGATGAAAGTATTGATCTATATTGTAGACATTGTTCGTCCTTGTAGTGATTTTGTAGGTTCGGATAGATGCTAGACACTATGACATCAATTGGGTTATCAAAATCAAGAATTAAAAGTTCTTTTGTGATATCAAGTTCAGCACAACCATTATGAGACTTACATAATTTCTCACCCCCACGTTCAGTATCCATTCAGAGAATTGATACATTTTTGTTGTATTGCCATGATTTTGTAGACAGAGGTAAATTGTTAATGCATTTAAAATAGTATTGATTAAAACAACTCATCCTCCAAAAGACAAAAAAACGACTCTCCCATGAAGCTAACATCTTTGACATAGTTGATAACATATCTTTCTACACCTTTTTTCTTCAATGATTACAAACCAACAGAATACCAAAAAATGGATAGCCCAAACTCTCATTTGCAATTTAAAAAACCTGTCATACCATCTAAAAATGAGAGGAAATGTTGATCCTAGTCACACTGGATTTTCTAAAATTTACTTTCAACCCTGAGCAAGCTTCAAACAGACGGAGAATATACTTCATAGCTTTTACGTTCTTCATAGAGGCCCCAAAAATAACCACATCATCAACATATTGAAGAAGATTGACACCAATCATGTTGAATCCAACTTTATAACCCTCAAACTTGTTTTTCAATACCACTAACTTCATAAGGCCATTTAAGCATTCCGTGACTAAAAGGAAAATAAAATGAGATGAATGATCACCACGTTTGATTCATGTCGACATCTTAATTTCCTTCGTGGGGCTACCATTAACCAAAACTGATAATAAGACACTAGAAACACACTCCATGATCCAAAGTCGCCAGTTTTCATAGAAATTCATCTTATCCATCATATGATCAAGGAAACCCAATTGACCGAGCTTTTCAAAGTCAATTTTAAAAACTATACATTCCTTCCTATTTTTCTTTGCATCGTCTATTATCTCTTTAAGAATCACTACTTCATCAAGGATTTGTCTACCTTAATGAAAGTGAATTGATTTTTAGAAATAAATTTATTCATCACAAACTTAAAATAGTTTGCAAGAACATCAGCAAGAATTTTGTAGATGCATCCTATCAGAGAATTTGGTATATATTTAGAGAGGGTTAACAGATTCTTCTTCTTAGGAACGAGACACAAATGAAGAATCGCTAGGTGTTACTGATAACATATGGACTAAGTAATTGAGTTAATCTAATTAAATTATTTGAATATTCTAAAAATAAGATGTGCAATTTTTAATTATTCTTATGCATAATATATTTTAAATTATTTAGATTATATTATTTCTTGTTAACATTTCTTTAAACTTGTGTGAATTTGAGTTCCACTTGTTTGTCACTCTCTTTTTTTAATAAAATCTTGATTTATTTGGTGATAGAAACAATTATATTATACTTAAATGCTTAATTCTAATTAATTAAAATATAAGTGAGATAATATTTATTAATTCGATATAAAAATATTCATTCAGCAACTTTACTTGTAAATATAGTTGCCCTTTAGGATGAAAGACAATATACTTTTTTTTACACCTATTATTAATAATTTTCTGTAACTTTAATTTTAAGGAGAATTGATTGATTCTATCATGTAACATGTGAGACAAATTAGTTTCTAGAAACACATTAGTATTAACATTGGGTAAAGCTAATCAAATAACCATAAGAAATTCACAAAAGACTTCAACTTTATGTGGGTTGAAAGTGATACATGTCACAAGAGGATTTTTACATTTGTTTTTTGTGAGGATATAATATATTTTTTACTCTAAATATAATGGTAGGGCGTCAATTATTGAGAAAATCCAAAACCTTGTAATTGTTAAAAATAGAAATCAATTCAATGAGTAAAAACTGATAACATGGAAACTGTAGTTTATTATTATTTTTCGTGGAAAGTGAAATAAAATCTATTAACGAAGGAAATAAAAGTACCTCAATCTCTCTCTCACTATATATATGACAATTAATCAGTTCTTTAAAATATTACACGTGTCATACCATTCCAAAATAATATTTTTTTAATATGATTTGAAGATAGTATCTATTAAAAATAAAAAATAACATAGCATTAAAAATATTTACATAATACCTGGTGGTTTTTACTTCTTGACGTATTATAAAGGAAAAGAAAATTCTGTCATATATAGAAATGGATAAATTTATACTACTATTTTGAAGTCTGAAAGAATACAGAAAAACAACTAAATTATGAATAAGAAATGAGAAGGTAACATTTGTTAGCGTTTGATGTGCGGATATTATTCGATAGAATAAAATTATTAGATATATATGCTCTTTTTTTTTCTTTTGTACCTTTTGCATAGTGACTTAATCTCTTTTATGGTGCGTAATTATTCATCCTAATAGTATTATCTTACGAGTGTAACCTTTAATCTTTTTATGGATATAATGAGACCTTACACACTTAACCATTCTCTTGGTTAAATCTATGTTCTCATCTTGGCTTTTATTCTTTTTATGAAACTAATATGCTTTAATTATGTGTGGTTATTTATAAAAACTAACTTCATATTGTGAGCTTATATGGTGTAATTATCTACTCTAAACTTATAATTGTGAGTTTATTGTGTGTGGTTATGATCCACGTGTGATATAATATTTATATATTTATTATAAGTTCACTTGTTTATTATTTATTTATTATTTAATTACATAGATAATTAAGTAATAATTAATAAAATATAATAAATTATTTAATTAGTAATTATTTTGTATTTTGTACCTTAATTATAAAAACTATTTATATATATCTATCATAAAAATAATAATAAATTTTAAATTATTTGAGTTTACAGTAAACGTTGATAAAATTCTGAAAGATAAATTTCTTTCAATTTTTGTTCATCAAATGAGTCTATCAATTTATCTACTAGTTTCAAAATGCTACAGGCTTTCTGGTACGATACATAGAAGAGTTGAAACTATTAACATTCTATTTTCCTATATTAATATAAAACATTAATAAACATGTGAGACTATGACACTTTCAAATTTTGATTACTTAAAATAGGATTTATATTATGTCTTCAATAAGTTTAATGTCTAATTTTATCATTTATACTTAAATATTTAGACCTTACTAGACTGATTTTGTAATATAATAATATTCAACTATTTTTATAAAATAATTTCGTTAATAAAAATATTAAATCATTTTTTGGTCCAAAAGTAAAGTGAACTAATATATTCTATTATTTTTCATTATTTTTATTCTAATTAATTTAAGCATAACTTTTTTTATACAATTCATAAATCATAGTCAAATTACTTCCTTAGAATTATATTTAAATAAAATACTCCATTGAATATGTTTATATATATATATATATTAAATTATTGTCTAAGTCATATTCAATATAATTTAGAATCTTAAAGTATCTGACTACTGTTATTAGATTGGTAATATACTGATATCAAATTTCAACTATATAAACATTTAAATAATTTTCCACTTGTCTGTGTAATGTTAGATTATTTTTATATCTATTTTTTCATTTTTACCTTCATGAATTTTATATCGTTTAAAATAATTTGATATATATGTATTGTTTTTGTAAAGTTTTTTACACATCAATATTTTATTCGTTAGTCATTTATATTATCTTATTAACATATTAATAATTATTAACACATAAATAATATAGAAATAATATAGAAATTCTTATATAGTATTTTTTTGATATGATGACTATTTTTTAGTACAATATTTACGCATTATTCAGTATAATTATTTATACACAAATAGTATTATTATTCACCTATCTGTATTATATATATTTAAAAATTATTGGTAATAAAATATAAATGATAAATAACAATATAAAAACTCATATACCGATATTGCTAATATATACGTCTTTTTTCTATTTTTTTCCAAAAGGTCTTAGCTATTTATATGTCACATGTTAGTGGAATTGAGAAATAGATATTCTCTCAAGACTATATAAGTTATAATTAATAACAAATTCTATGTACTGAAGCTAATTGTATAAGTTATAACTAATAATAATATATATATATATATATATATATATACCCAGATATATGTATTTTAATTTTATAAAATATATGTACTAAGCAAATTGAAATAAAATATTTTCTTACAAAACATTCAAACAAATAAATTAAACAAATGCATGATTCAATGGGACAGTATTTTCTTAAAAAAAATCCTTACCAAAAAAATTTAGATAAATATCTTACGATTATGAGTAGAAATATTTAATTATAAAGATAATATTAATAGTCAGGTCATTTAGGTAAACAATGACTAAAATAATTAAAAGGGAGAGTAGATAGTCAAAATAGAGTGTCAATATCCTCAGGCCAACCAAATACACCTATGAAATTGCTGAGTGTTATTCATAACAATTAAAATATAATACTTAAATACTTAATTTTATTAATTAAAATATAAGTGACTTAATATTTATTAAGTCAATATAAAAAATATTTATTAAGTCTTATTCCTTGTAAATATAGTTGGCCCTCATCAAAGAAGGAAAATATTTTACTTTGTAAAAAAAAATCTATAATTTTCATTTTAATGAGAAATTGGATGAATTAGGTAATAAATAAGTCTTTAGATGTTCCTATCATTTTTAAATCTTATGCCATATGTTACCTTTATGTGTGCATGAAAGGATTTGTAGGTCAATTTATTATGAATGTTTATACTTTTCTTAATAGTATAGTAATGTATGAAATGACGAAAGACTCACCATAGTTGATTGAGTTTTTATGTTGATGAAATTTTTTTTATGAGTCTCATGGGGCCACAACAAGCCTAAGGCTCTACAAATTATCTACCAACTATATTTTCATGCATAAATGATAGAATATGACTAATTTTTTTAAGTACAATATTAAAGTTTGATCAATATTAGAAATGAAAGAAGTGATGTACATTGTGTAATATACATAAAAAATGAAAGTGATTAATTTACAATGTGTAATGCACAAAGATATGTACCTAATAAACGTGTCTATGATGAGGGTAACCCTTAGCATGTAATGCGGTACGAAATGTTAGCTCATACCTATAATCATGAATCCCATCACTTTCTTTCTTGTTTCCTTTTTCTCTAAACACAAAATAATACCAAAAGCAAACCCTTTCAAAGCCTTGGCCCCACAAAACCTCTCTTATATCTATTACCTCATTTGTCTCTCTATATCATGCACCTTCTTCCCCTTAATCTAATTGTCATTTTCTCAAAAATATCAATACAAAAAGAGAAGAAAAAGTGTCCCTTTCTCTCTCTCTTCTTGTATATTATTCTCTTTTTTATTCAATAATATTCACTATTTCATTCGTTCGGAGGAGAGAATTATAATCCATCTTTTACAATATTCTCCTATATCGGAATCTCATAAACTAGTTACCAGGTACATCCTACATACAAATTATACATTCATTTGATTACATGCCCAAGTTGTAAGAATGTTTTTTTAGGTTTCAATTATGTTGCATTCTAATATTTATTCACAATCCATTTGGGTTTGTGTATATATATATATATATTACTTGTAAATCATTATTTTCTAACAAAAGTTGACATTTTTATTAGGTTTACTCAAGTGAATATGATGAGAATAATCCTCAACGACAAAAACAAAAACAATGAAGATGTGTCAAATGATAATGAAGGTTATTTGAAGAAGGGGCCATGGACACCGGATGAAGATGCAATATTAATAAATTATGTGAGCAAATATGGTGAAGGGAATTGGAATGCAGTTCAAAAGAATTCTGGGTTGTTAAGGTGTGGAAAAAGTTGTAGACTAAGATGGGTCAATCATCTAAGGCCTAATCTTAAGAAAGGTTCATTTTCTCTTGAAGAAGAACGAATCATTGTTGAACTTCATGCCAAGCATGGAAACAAATGGGCAAGAATGTCCTCAAAGGTAAAACATGATTTCTTCTTAAATTTCTTCCATCACCATTATTGCTATTTCTTTATAAATATAATAAAATATTTTAATAGTTGTATAGGATTATAGTTTTTATCATTTGTGTTTATGGTAATCTTATTCATCATCTTTACATGCTTTCTCCATCACCATAAAAAACGTTTTACTTATTTTAATACTAATTTTAAATTGTTTTGTTAACTTATAGATTGATGCAAAGTATGTTTGTAGTTTTTTTATGGAAAGGATGGATGAAAAGTTGATAAGAAAGATCCAAATTCAAGTGTTATATTGTGTTGATGGACTTTAGTTTAGTCCTTGGCTTCCAAAGTGATCTTAATTTGATTGGTTCATTTTATCTATATGTAATTGTGTCATGTTTTGGTTTGGATCAACTTGTGACTCACTATTTAGAAGATGTATGTGTTTTATGAATCTACTATTTTTTTCCTCTTTTTTTTCTGATTTTAATTTGGTCATGATTTAGATCTGCCATATGTGATTTTATTTTGACCCAACCATGGTTGAAAAACAATTAAAATCCATTTTGCACCTTCTTGGTGTGTCTATTTTCGTGCCATAGAATAATTACTCTACTTTAATAAAAGCTTGAAATTTTAGTCAGAGAATAATTACTCTACTTTAATAAAAGCAATTTTTATAGTAAAAGAATAAATATTGAAGATTCTATCATTTGACAAAAAAAAAAAAACCTTCAATTGAGTTTCATTCATTGCTATTTATTTTCAAATTTATTTCTATTTTTATTTACTTATTGGCCAATTTTGAATTTTCAAATAGAACACTTTCCAATTTCCATTTGCTCAGTATTTTTTATCACAAAAATCTTACTATTTTTTTTTCCAGTTACCTGGAAGAACCGACAACGAAATAAAGAACTTCTGGAACACTAGAATAAAAAGGTGTGAGAAAGCAGGTTTACCAATTTACCCTCCAGAAATTATACGTGAAGCCACTCTTTACCATCTTCAAGAGGAACGATATTTTGATAAACCTTACCATAATAATAATAATAGTAATAATAATAATAATATTAATATTAATATTAATAGTAATAATAACTATCCTCTTTCATTTTCATTACCATTTCCTTCACTCTTTTCTTCATCAAACCCTAACAAGGTGAATAACTCCAACCATTATTCTGCTCTACACCCTCCACAGAATAAACAACCTAATTCTCTCTATGCTTCTTCTTCTTCATCATCATCCAATTTGTTGAATAACCAAAGTTTTGTTGTTGCAAATAATTCTGATTCAAATGGTTACAATTACTCTTCTGGAAGCTTTAACTATAAAAATGGCTTCAATTCAAACTCTATGCTTCCTCCATTGGTTCCAAGCTCAGTCTCTTCAAGCCAAACACCATCTGACTCAGTTACTTCTGCTTCATCCTATGTTAGTGCTGTTGATGGTTCAATTGGAGCTTCAATCAAGGTATATCAACCACTAAGATCCACTTCCTTATTATATGGCAAACTATGCATTATCTTAGTATTTAATTATTTATCATCATAACTTTAGTATATATATCTATCTATATATATAGAGGGAGAGATCAGTTTACATCCGAATTGAATTATACTAGTTACACTCAATGTCATTCATTCATTTTTTCAAATTCAACGGCCAAAGGGGTCAGTGGAAGAGGTGATGAGAGAGAAAATGATGAATCTTAGAGGACTTTAAGTTTCACTATTTTGATCCGTTGGATTTGAAAAAATGAATGGATGAGACTTTTTTCATTTCAAAGAGTTTATGCGATATATCAAAGTAATCATTTTTAAGAGTGGATTCGTCCCATTAAACGCAAGCATTTGATAATAATAAATCAAAAAGTAACTAATGTAATTCAATTTCAATATAAATAGATCTCTCCCTATTTTGTATTTGGGTGCAATAAGTAATAGAAATTATCTTAATTTTCCTACAGGTTAATAATGAAAACTATGAGGTTGCACCAAATTCATCTAAAGGAAATAGTGGCTTATTGGATGCTTTAGTTGTGGAGGGTCAAAGTCATTCACATAACAACAAACCAAGGAGTGAAAATTCAGCAATAGCAGTAGCAGAAGCTGCAGAAAAATCATCTAATAATAAGAGGAAAAGCTTAGTGTTAGAGGAAAATACAAAGGAAGGAGGAACTAGTAGTGTGCATGTGGCTTTGGAGCCATCCTTGAAGAAAAAGAAGAAGAACAACAATGGAGACAATAGTAATGAAACCCTCAAGGGTAAGCCTCTTTATTATGATCTTGTGTTTGATAAATTTGATTCCTATGATATTATTTAATTATGTAGTTTCTTTAAAAAGTTGGATATTTTGAAACTCTAGATTTTAATCAATAAATAACAACTCACACATAATTAAAAGAAACAAGAACGAGTAAGTGTAGATTTGATTACATGCCCTAATTTCCTAGTAAGGAATTGTGTTGAGGATAACTTGTAAAGAATATAGTATGGCCAAAACCCTTGGTTCACATAAGGAGAAACTATTGAATGTTTTCACACATATCTAAATTGTTGATTTTTGAATAAATTCATATGTAATCTTAACTTTGTAATATATGATCAAAGGTTTAGACATGTCTAATATAATTAATGAGAAACTACTCAATAAGTCAATAAGTACATTTGGTGTGACCCTCAATAATATGTATAGAGCATTAATTTGAACATTGTAATTCTATTTGATATTATATTTTTATCTTTATTTGTTATTTACTTTTGATTTTTTTATATAAATATACATGTATTCCAAACTAGTGAACACACTCTAATGGAAACACACTTTGATGAGGTTGTGCACCTTCTGGAAAAAAAGTGTTTGTATATATTTTAACATTTGCTGTATCATAGTTTATATAAAATTACATTCATGTTACTTAATTTTCTTATTCTAATATAATTTGAATCATCCAATATAACTAGCACCTCATATTCTTGGATTCTAGATTGGCAATTGACTATAGTATTCAAATATTTTTCAACATGAGGTGATGATAACGATAGAGGAAGTGTATAATAATATGAAAATAAAGTGTTGATTTTTAACCTTATCATAGGACCCCTTAAAACAAAATGAAAACTTTATCATTAGGTGACATGCATGTTCGATCATTAAATGACCATATACTAACATATTAACAACTAACATATTAACAATTGCCAATAAAAAATGACCATGTCTTTTATTTATATATACGAAAACCTAATATATATATATATAGTTTATTATACCAATATTCACTAATATTTGTGAAAAACTTGAATCCACAGGGAAGAAAGAAATTGCTAAGGAGCCATTGGATATAGATGAGACTGTGTGGGATGATGACTTGTGTAGTCTACTCACATATTTTCCCATAGAAATGCCAATACCAGATTGGTACCGTAAACAAGATCATAGTAAGTCACAAAACCTTCAAACTCAACCCACCAAAGAGATGGAGAAGCCAAAAAAATAAAGCCCTTTCGGTATTATTTTTTTCCGATGCAGAAAAAGTCGTATTAAACTGAGCATGAGAAGTGTCCATCCAATACAAAGAATGATCAAGTAGATAACGTTATAGAACTTATCGGTATGCAAAGCTTTGAATCCATACACCAATTTATAAAAGATAAAGCTTTGGATTCATATCCTTATGGTATATTTTAGAATAATGTAGAGGTATAGAGATTATCCATGTAGTTAAGTTATTTATTTAAGTTTGGAGTTAGATCGATGCTTGGTTAGTTAGCTGGCTAGGGTAATGAATTAGACATTTGGATATTGCAATTGTAGTTCTAGACTTTTAGTGTATTTATGGTTTGTTTTCTAAATAGATTGATATATTTAAAAGAGTGGTTTTCCAATTTTTTAAATTTTGAGTTCGTTAACATATATTATATGGTTATTTTTTGTATTAAATGAGGATTTTATCTAACTTTATGAATAAGAAATTAATCACCATCATGATGCAGATTTTCCCTTCTAGCAAATATCATACTTAGATATCAAACATTGCAATTTATCCTTGTATGGTACTTAGGATCCAAAAAAGACTACTTTTACAAGAAACCAACCCTAATTTCAGAATTACAAAATGAATTTCACAACTTTTTTCATGATCAATGCTATTTCTTATGATTTTATTTTATACGAAAATGTTATAAAGTGTTTGGTAACTTATCAGTTATCATCCCACCCCATGTAGAGAAACACAATCTAGGGCATTATAACATTAGTGTCACCTTGAATTCCTGTGAGGTTTATAATATTTATACATTATCATTATAAAGAATTACACATAATTAAAATATATCTTCATTTTTTTTCCCGAAAAATCAATGAATTCGTGATGTTTACCACCTTCCTTTCTTCATTCAAAACTATCAAAATAAAAATATTGGATCTGATATCTATATGATATTTTTAAAATTATTCCTTATAATTCACATTGAATTGGTGAAACTCTTCCGCATTCAAGGATGAATGCATGGAGAGTTTTAAAAATTGGAGTTCCTAGGAGGGCTAGGATCATATCCATCATCTCTTAAAATTAAATACTTCATTTTCCGTGTTACTTTATGTATTATAGATTTGTTATTATTCAATAAGTTATTTCATTTTAAATTAAATAATTAATTTCTTTATGTTTTAATCAAACACAAAATTATACGAAATGAATTGTGAAGATAAATTTAGTTACATCTACTTCAAATAAAGATTTTGATTCAATTTGAAAGAAAGAGAAGAGCTAAATTCAACTCCTCTCAAATAAATATAATGAGAAAGAGAGATTTCTTAGTCTTAAAATTTTCATTCATATTAGAAAAGATCTGAATTCAAAAAAGGAGGCCAATCACCTTGCTTATTTTCCATCAAAATGTGTGAAGTTCCATTCCTACATTAAATCTGTGACAAAGAACCAACTTCAATTAAGGATGGCATTTGAAGCATGGGAAAATGATTTATCTTTCTATTAATTCTTATATCCACAAGAAAATAGCACATGTCACAATATAATACTTTATTTATTAATTATCGGTTTATAAGTGGTATGTATTACTTTCTTGTAGATAGGAAGATTAGTATAAGAATATAGCATTACTATTGAAGCATGTCATGCCACCCCTTCATTTTAATGGTTTTCTTTTCATTATTTAAAGAAATATAGTCTTCATCTAATTGAATTTCTTTAATTAGTTAGTATGTATGAACATCTAATTGTGTCTAGCTTAAAAATTTGGACAAAAATATTTTTTTAATATGATAAAAAACGAAATAAAAATAAATCAATGTGATACAAGTGCTTTAATTATATTTGGTTTAAAAATAATAATAAAGAAAAAAATTTGTTTTGGAAAAAGAAAAAAATTTGTTTTGGAAAAAGAAAAAAATTTGTTTTGGAAAAAGAAAAAAATTTGTTTTGGAAAAAGAAAAAAATTTGTTTTGGAAAAAGAAAAAAATTTGTTTTGGAAAAAGAAAAAAATTTGTTTTGGAAAAAGAAAAAAATTTGTTTTGGAAAAAGAAAAAAATTTGTTTTGGAAAAAGAAAAAAATTTGTTTTGGAAAAAGAAAAAAATTTGTTTTGGAAAAAGAAAAAAACACGCTAGAAGGAGGGGTTGAACCTCCGACCTTGTGGTTAACAGCCACACGCTCTAACCAACTGAGCTATTCCAGCACCTTGGCTTTTACATCAATATGATATGTGATATAGGCACAAAATGATTCTGCATGTTTGATGTTAAAATATGGAATGTGAATGAAATATCATACTAATATCGATTCTAGTTTTTTCAAAAAGCACCATGCATGTGACATGGATGTCTTTTGATATATAATAATATAACTCATTGATGTTTTCATATTTTGTTTCATTTTCCTTTTAGCATCTATATTTTTTTTTTACTTTTTAAAGACATAAATTTTATTAACAACATCACATATCTCCAAAAAACAGTAGAAATTTAAATCAAGTGCATATAAGACTCATTTTGGGTATAAAAAAACTCAAGTGTTATTCAAAAATTACCGAAATATGTTAAAACAACCATATTTTTATAATCTGATCAATACCCTTGTATTGAAAATTAAAAAGGAAACCTATTATAAAATAAAGGTATTATTAACTTTGCTGTTACTTTCCCTAAGCTTGCAAAACTGACAAAACCACTCTTTAAGTTCAAGTGTATAAACTATTTAGTTTAATGTAAGAGTTAAATTTAATATTCAAAATCTAGACTCAAAGTACAACTTGCTTTAATTTTTAATTATGATTTCCAATAACCACAATTTACACCCTTGGAACAAAATTAATTCACATATTTTAGGATGGGACACAATATTAAAACTAAATAGCCAATATACAATGACCAATCATCATCTCCAATGAAATTAATAAAAACTCCATTATAGGTAGAAACATAAGGCCCTTTTCATTTGGTTCCAGTATTTTTAATGATTGTCATGTTCAGATCATAGATAAATAATTCAAAGGACAGAATATACAAGTGACTGAACATGACAGAATATACATGGTTGCTGTCTGTTAACATTTCATATGATGATCCCAAATGTGTTCTCCCCGCTGTAAGTCATATACAGGAATCCATCCTCGTCCTTGTTTTCCTCATATAGTGCCGACATCATAGCCGCTGCATAAACAGAAACCCAATACTCAGTTCACAAAATTAACTACAATGTTAAATACTATGAAGCAGCAATGATAATAACAAAAGTAATCCATGTGTATTACCTGTTGGCGGTAAAATGTTATTGACAAAGATGAAGATGGCCTTCTCAGGACTCAGTTTGATTCGCTTTCTCACCACGTAAACGAACTGGCCAACAGTCAGATCAGCAGGAACCAGATACCTATAATCATACAACACGGAACAATATAAATGAACGGGAGAAAAAAGCATCGTCATGAATGAAGAAAATTAGTATCTAGAATTTGTAATACACGGTAGAATATTCTGACTAGTGTCCATATTTTGAGTAGAATAAGAATTTAATGCATCTAAAATTATCATTTCAAAGGCAAATTTAAACATAAGGCTTCCTAAAATATGCCCATATCTACTAAAGAACCGGCTTCTGGGGTCCCTTTCGTTGCTTACTTTCTCCATATTCAAAGATCACTTTTTAAAACCATTTTAATTTTTGGTCATCCAACCTCTTATATTTATAGTGAAAGCTGTGAAACTGAACCAAAAGGCTGTTGGAGAAGAAATAATAAGCATATGTAAAATTGTAATCCACTCAGAAATGAGACTGAGGATACACATAATTCGAATCCATACTTACAACATCCCAGATTTCGCCACTCTCTTACCTTCAAATGGTATAACTGAAGCAATGTAGAAATCTATTAGTAGGATTTCACATCAATAGAACAACGACAGACATATACCGGTATAAATCAGCATAGCATTGAACCTTGTTTTTTCCAATTCAGATCGTAATTGGGTTTTTCTACTCACTACTATTGTTAACCAAAGAACCGAAGACAAAGCTTCTTCCTCTGTTCATCATATTAAAAATTAATCAACAGCTTATTTGTCTAACTTCTATCCCCGAACATTTCAATTTCATGCCAAAAAATTCATGGAAAAGCAACCAAATTTTATCAGTCTTCAGAACAGGTAACACCTCAACCCCAAATTAAGTATGCTTGCAATCTCTCAAGCAAAAATAAATGCTAATAAGCTTCATCGTAAAATAACATAGGTAACAATACTTGAGAAGAAAACCAGATTTCATAAACTACAACTATACTTATTATACTTGCTATTTGCAAAAACTAGAAAAAAACTTACTTTTTCTTATCAATTTCAGGAACATCACTCTTCTCAGCCTTTTCAACAATTACCTACACACAAAAGATGAAAAGAAAATTAATAATCAAGAAGTGATACCATCATTATATATGTGAGAGCACATCTTCTTTCCCATGTCTCACTACATATTATGAGTTATGATTGGTTAAAAAATATATTTAAGTTAAAAATTTAATTATTAAGTATTTTTTTGACCAATAATAACTCATGGCACATGGAGTGACACAATATTTTGGGACAGAAGATGTGGTTCCGATATATGTACAGAACAGGACACAAATCTTACTGGAATTCTATCAGGATACTTTTCCCTTATACGAGCAGCTTCAACCTGCCTCCTCTCTACCACATCAACTTTGCACAAATCATAGAACATAAGTCCAATATAGTAATATATACAAGAAAATGAGTTTATTTGCACTTGGATATGATGCTTGGAGAAAACCAAAGTTTTATATTGTCAAATTGTGATAAACACAACGTTACAAATCAATAACTAAACTTCATGAAGAAAACACAATGTTATAAATCATGCATCAATAACTAAACCACCAATTCCCAATTCCACAAAATTAAAATGGCCTAGAGTATGATTAACTATGATTTGATAATCTATGAATTATCGAAAAGAGAAATTGGAGAAATAAAAAGAAGAGTAAACGAACCAAGAGGGTGTTGGAGCTTGAAAGAACTCTTAGCCATGCCGAAAATTCAGAGTTACGAAGTTAGGGTTTGATAAAAGGATTCCAGATTCAATCATTCAAGTGTAACGATTGCCACGTACGTGTCTTTGCTAAAGCTCTAGTATGCCATATATTTTTTTGGTATTACCTATCTCGCCTCCTTTTGGTAAGAAATTAATCTCTTTTGAATTTGTAATTACATTTTTTTTAACAAGTGTTACTCAAAGGAATTGAACGTCGATTTTGGGATCCATTAGATTTTACATCACTATACCAATTGTATTGGTCTAGTATACCATATACGACAGCGTTTAGTGATTATTGCAAAACAATTATTATTACCAATTATTTGTTTGGGGTCTCGGTATAGTATGTTGTAGAAGGGCACAAGCATGTGGAAAAGTAACACGTGTACAGCCATGTCGTGAAAAAAGGTGTTATAATAAAAGGTGTAGAGAGCAATGATCGTTTTCTTTGTGAATACAAGTCATAGTAGTGTATGCCAAGTGTTGGGTCATTATTCACTTCATTTCTCCTTTTTCTCGTAGGGTCACTCCTCCAATAGCCTCCACCTTGAGTCTGACTCTCTCTATTATTGGAGAGAGCAGTACATGTCTAAGATTGCAACACATGATAGAAATAATGTTTTAATGGTCCAAATTTTTATTTTTTTTAAATTAAATATTTTAAAAAAATAACATCTTTCACATTCTCAATACTAAAGTGTCCGATACTAGAGGGGAATCTATTTCCTCCTTCTTACACCTCATCCATCTTACTCATGAATGTTAGTCCTCGATCGTCTATCCCAAAATGATATTATTATATTTCAAGTGAATTAATTTTTATTAAATAATATAAAAAATATTGTACTTTAGAATTTTTATTTTTAACTTAATGATACTTTTTATTGAAATGATGATAAGTGATCTTTGTTTTACTTACTCATCACCACTACCATTTTACCTTCAAATTATTTCTTTTAATATATATATATATATATATAACAAATATTAAAAATAATATATCATCTCATAAATCTTTTTATATTATAAGAAAATAATATATATTATCGTAAATTAATTATTAATAAATACATACGGAGTCATTACAACTTTATTATAAGTCATACTTTTAATATTCAAAATAACATAACTTTATATATATTCATCTAAAAACTAACAAAACTTCATAATTCTTTGGAGTTAAACAATTTCTATGCTAGAATAGAAAGAGAGTTTAAATATGATTTTAGTATATGGATATTTTGATTTCTATCATTATATCCTTATAGATAAGGATTTGTTTGCGAGATAGGTTTTAGAGGAAAATGAAGAGAAAATGGAGGTTTGGGGACTATAAAATACACTAATAAGATGGTTCTAAAGTCTTCATTTTTCCTTCATTCCCCTCCAAAACTTAACTTACAAAAAATCCCTAAAGAAATTAGCCAAAGTCCCTATACATTAGTTTATTTTGATCTTAGTTAGAGTTGCTTTGATACTCTGTATTTCATGTTTTGTTTTGAATTTAGTTCAATAATTTGAATTTGATATCTATAATGTGTCAATAATTTGGAATTGATCAATATAATGTATTTATGTTTTGGACTTACTACATCAATACTCAATGACTAAACTTACAAACTACAAAGATGAAAATAAATAAATAATATAGACATTTTCACACAAAAAAGGTAAGTATGTCCCACCACCTTATAGTTCTATGGCTTACTTGCATCACATTATCTTAAAATTCTAGACATGCCTCTCTTGAGTTCTCTATAAAACCTGCAGGCCATAGAAACCATAGCATGCAAGCAAACACACAAGTTAGCTAGTAAAGTTAAGGAAGTGATGCTTGAGAAACACACAAGTTAGATTGATTAGGTTGTTATTATCGTATTATTTTAGCTAGGGGCAAAACAAAATGGCTTTGTGTAACTCCACCACAACTCAGAAAGATCAACAATGTTCTTGCTCTAGGAGAAGGTGTTCTACCATGTTCAAAGAGTATAGGGGCAGGTTTTACATATTAAGAAGGTGCCTAGTCATGTTGCTTTGTTGGCACAAGTATGGATGACTTGGAACTTTATGAAAAATGGTAGTTAAATTTGTCCTTCATATTGATAATATCCATATATTTGGTTCATGATATTACAAAAATATTAAATTGGTTTATGACTTTGTATGTTGTTAATCAATTTGGTATATAATAAAACATTTTTAAAAAAAAACCAAATTGACTAATGATATATAAAGTCATAGATCAAAATGATATTCTTATAATTACATAGACCAATTGATGTTGTCAATTTGAGGATTAAATTATGTATTTACAATCACAGATTTGAAGATTGAAAAGTTGTATTCCATTCAAGTGTATGATGTATATGCATGGTCATCAAGAAGTTTATTATTTAGTGTAGTCTTTTAGTGAAAATCTACCACCATATATCTTATGTATATACATAGAAATGTCATGTAATATCAACTTTTATCTTTTAGTTTTTAAAGTATCTGTTATTTGGTAGTCTAAGATTATCTTGAGATGGTCCAAATCATTTATGATGATGTTTAGGTTCGTTTTCACCGAATTCTGGGAATGATATCTGATACCCATACTTGGTTTTCTCTATATTGAAACTTTGAGATCAAATATGCAATTCGAGAGGCTAATCAAGTGGCTGACTTCATGACAAGACTTATATCACACTCTACATAAAAGCTAAGGATTTGAACCATGGTCCTGTTTGACTATTTTAATTTAGTTTTCTTTTTCCTTCTAATTCTTTGATTTTCAAATGTACCCAAAAAAAAATGGAACCTAAGTAGATAGGAGAATTTGTAAAAAAGAATTAAAATGATTCTAAATATGATAATATCCTTCCTTTCTCTAAGGCAAAGATTCTCTTATAAGGTGGTGGTGGATACATAAATGCTGATTGATCAGAACCAACATCCCTCTCCCTCTGCCCCATAATCCATAAATGCTCACATTAAAAAGCTACAAATTTGTCTCCTTTTAGCTTTATCATCATTCCTTTACCTCCTTTTAATTAATATTGCAGCTTCCTCAGTTGCTTAGTTGTTGGAAACTTAATGCAACATCTTCAATGCTACCACAAAGATTTCTAACATCAATTTAAATTGACTTGTTTAAAATTTATAAAAATGTACTTCAAATTAATGGTCAAGATCTTCTTCTCAAACATCCATTCATCAATGCCACAAAGCATGGAATAATTTGAGTACATGCCATTTGTACTTAGAGATTTGCATATTGTATTTCATCTTGGACACTAGCTAGTAAACATATTAAAAATGGATATTTAGGGTCAAACTAGGGCTGGGTTCGAGTTCAAAAAAAATGACTCTACGAATATTTCGGATCGACCCATGCTCACCCTTGATATCTAGCTCATTATATTTAACACATGAATTTCACTCTATATATACCCACCCCATGGAATGTTTTTCTTCTCCATTCATAGATCACTTTCAGTCTCTTCCACATTTAAATCAAGAACTATAAGAGTGCTAGCACATTCTTAACCGTCCCACCATAACAACATTCTTAACAACATTGCCCCTTCTGGATTATTTATTTTTTGTAAGTATCATTTAACAGTTTTAACTTTCAAGTTTTGTTTTCATGCTTCACTATTATGTGTCTATGTATATCATACAGCATATGGATGCAAAAGAAAGGGGTATAGGGACCGTTTTAACGGGATATTGGTCCGGTTCAATGAGAAAGCAATGCTCAAAATGTCTCCAGGCCTTGCTTTTCTATTGAGCCGTGCCAATATCACGTGATTTCGATCCTAAAACCCCTCAAAACTTCTTATGGAAGGTTTAAAGGTTGTTGGGTTAGCATTTTGGATGCCAAGAAGACAAGAAGATGTGCATGCAGGTTCTCCTAGTTACCATTTTCCATTGTTAGAGTAGTGAAAATATGAGCCAAGAACATTTATAATAACTATAAACTAGTGTAGTTAGGCTCAATTATTTTCAGGTAATTTGATTTACATACATGAAATCATTATTCCTATTGAAATATATTGCATTAATATAATTAATAATATATGTGAATATATGAGATTGTAATATTGAGTTAGTTCTAAAGTAGCATTTTCCCTTTCCTCTGAATGATATCTTGCCTTTCTCTCTATATATTGCTTTCTATTTTCATTCAACTTTATTTTTTGATGTACTAAAAGATATTTAGTTTTTTATTTTAATTTTTTTATAAATCGAGTTATGATGAATAAGGGTCTTGTTTAGAATCTACGTTGATGACATTGAAGCATATATTGAAGATTGGTTATGAGAATATGTGTTAGTGTACTAATAAAGCAAACAAGTTGTGTATGATGCATTCACCATTTCTCATATAGCTAAGTAGCTAGCTCACACAGTATCTATTGTACTTTGATGTAATTTGGAAAGTATAGCATATAAAATAATTGCCCCCACCTAAAATACAATAGTCATATTCATACATACTCCATAATTAATTGCCAATGTGACTATGTTATTATTTTTTACATGTTTTTTATGAGATAGACCATCAAGAATCTTCCCATGTCCTCTTGATGATGTTACTGTAAACTTTTATATTGATAATGGTCTGGGATTAAATCCATTTAATAAAATAATGAAAGAGTGGGGTCAGAAAATAATATATGAATTGTTCTCTCCTATGGAATTCTATACTAGAACGTTCCAAATGTAGAGTAAGAGATAGGAGTAATTTCAACCATTACCAAATAGAAAATTCAAATATACTCCAAATATATATATTAGCTATATTTATTAGGAGCTTGATAGCCATAAAAACTAACTATTAACATATAGAGTGGCCTTACAAGCATCAAAGAATATTATTATATCCTATTTATTTTGGCTGCTACCATGGTCAATCTCCTCTACTAAAATGTTGAAAGTCCATGGGAAAGTTAAGCTCTTTCTCTTTCTCTTGTAAAATGAAAATTTCTCTTTACTTGATAAAAAATATATAGAAAAAAAAAGGAAATCCTTGCAACCTTGCTTCATTGCCTTGGTTTATATCTTATTGTTATAACCCAATTTTCGGTTGGAAGGCTGACTCTGTGACTCATACTACTACTCTTCCCGAGTTAGAAAGAGACACTCCACAAAGCTTTCTCACCTTCGCCGCATCTCTTATGGACCTCTTTGATCCGCTCAGCTGACCTACAAATTCCACTGCAAGTCCAATCAAATGAGGCTACACAAACGTTCCCTGCTTGGGCCTTCCATTCACAATCTGCAATATTATCCCTTCTAATAATCTTAATACTTATTAATAAAAACATTATTAAATGAAAATTTTCAATACATTTGATTTTTTTAGAGCTTCTTCAATTATCTAACTCTCTTGAATTTTATTATCTAGGCTCTTTATCATATCTATTCAATCATGCAACTCTTTAGGAGTTCTTAAAGAGAGTGATCTTAGTAACATAAAAAGATCACTTCTGGTATCTTATAAATTGTGTCACTACATGTGCTATCAGCATGTAACATAAAAAGTATCCAATTCTTTTATATTAGAATGTTCTTGAGAAGTGATTTGATAACATTAATAATTCACTAGAAAAAATTTCACCTGGTGGTGTACCACAGCAGAGTCTCCTATCATCTATATGGTTCACATCAAGTCCAATAAACCAAGCACCTAATGAGACATCCTCATTGGCATACTTATGAAGAACATGCCTGTCACAAACATATACACATAGGTTATCATGGAAATAAACACATTACTTGTACCACAAGTCTATAAATTTTACATCAATTAAGAAACTTACTGGTTAGTTGAAATGTATGTAGCCAAATCTTTCGAAATAGCATACAATTGTCCTGTGGCGTGACGAAAATACTTGTTTCCAGTCTCACCGAATTTCCAATATTCTGGTTCATGGTACCTTACTCCTCTGCATGAAACTAGACATATAAGAAGCTAGAAGTGAAACAAGTAACAAATTTACAACTCTTAAATAAATGTAAACAAGGATAAAAGAAAATAATTCTCACTTTTGATTAAGAACCGGCCCGGATTTCATGCATCCAATGTATACCCGAGGTTTAGATCGATGCCTAACTAGAGTTGCTCCTAGTGTTGCTAAAAAAGACAAAATAGGATAGTAAAAAAATATAGTATTCATAATTACATGTTGCATACTTAGTATGTAAACATTTCTAAGATCATTAGAGATCGAAAAACTTTAGATACCTATATTTACATGGACATCGTCATCAACTTTGATATAGAAGTCAGCATCCCATAAATTAACAGCAGTAGCGAAGTAGATCTTTGTCTTTGCCGATAATTCAAGGTATCCTTCAACATGATCCTGCAGAATCAAAGCACAAAGGTTTAAAAACTTGTGTTTCTTCTTATAAACATGGTCATTCTATCTTGGCTAGTTATTATATATGCAGGTAGTGACAAAATGAGAGAAAGATGATTATTACCAGCCTCAGGATATCTCCATGTTTTGCATTTTCTGCTTCAATTGCTCTGTCTAGGATACCCCCTGATGTAGCCCTACAGAAAGAAGAGAAAAAAAGAACTTCATTTTACAATGCATTCAATATAATTAGGAGAAATTTTGAAAACACTCTTTGATCTTAGCATGTAATTTACTTCCTAAGTTTCAATAATATGCACAAAAAAGGACCATGAACTTACCCATGACCAATTACAAAGCGGATGATAATGCCTTTCTCTTCCTCTAGCTTCTTTCTTTTTTCGCCTATTTTCCATGTTATCACAAGAACCGATCAATCAGAATTACACACCTAAGTGTCTCACAAAGTAGACAGAATAACATAAAAATCATAACAGAAAATGATTATGTAGCATGGAACAAAATTATGAACCTTGTGGCATCCATGTTGCACGAATCGAGTCTCTTCTTTTCCTGCTGCTAAAAGCAGTATTAATTCCTATAACCATTAGATACCTTCTCTTAGTAGATGATGATTCACTCATCTTTATATCTTGTGATACAGGACCACCACTTCTTATAGACTCTTGTGCTGATTTTGCAGCAGCTAATTCCATCTCTAAGTTTGAAATAGTCTTGTCCAATGTTCTGAATTCCAATACAATCAAACATGTTTAGAGCATAAAAAACATAACAATGAAAACATACTTAGGTAGCATTTGTCACAGAAGTCAGAACATAACATACTACATACTAGTTATATTATGTGTTTGGTGTATTCTAGGAAGAAACATAAGATTAAAAAATGTAACAGTTTTTATCGATCGATATAGTAGGAATCAAAGAGAACAAAACATCGATTTCATCTTGTTCTGTCCGTGCACCAAACGCTACCTTAAATTAGAATAGGGTCATGTTATAACTTACTGTATGGCATTATGTGTGTTGGAAACTTCCCTATAGATGATTTTGGTTTCAGGCTTCACTTCCTTCTCTTGCAACTAAGGAACACCAACAGAAAAAAATTATATAAGAATTTCATATTACATACATAAACCATTGAATTCAAAACATGATTTTTCAGCTAATTGAAAAAAAAATGTAACAGTGCTTACAATTCTTGAATGACAATCTTCTGAAACTAAATTCAACTTTTCAGCTTCCATAGCTGTTGTTCGTGCAAGTGCTTTAGGCTCAGGAATAATCCACATCCTTTAATTTAACACATTCAAATATTTCATCAGAAAAATGCAACAACAACTATATCACAATATGTACATAAATGTTATGTTTGTTAGTCGAATTTGAAAACAATTAAATACTTCAAGTTGTTACAGAAACTATGAAAAGTGATTAACATTTATTTACTTAAAAGACTTTAGTGATGCCATCTTATGTTTGCAATTGAAAAAAGTAAAGTACCTACAAATAGGTTGGATTATCAATTAAAAAAAAAAAAAAAGAAAGGTCCATCTAGTGGTGTAAGGCTACACTGTATCTCCAAGGTCAATGGTTCAATTTCTGGAATGGGCCACGAATGTTGAAAAAGATTAGTTTCTAACTAAAAAAGTTGAGAAAATACTATTGCTAGTACTAAAAAAAATAAAAAATATATAAATAAGTGCTTTAATTATGACTACGATCATTGACTAAGTCTAAGAGAGTGACAATCAATTATTAAATGTGAGAAATATCTTCTTCACCGTTCATTAGTGAGATTTATTATTGAATAATTATAAATCCTTTTACTATTTCATCTTGCAAATATCCCCCTTCTAAATAGAGAAGATATATTAAATGTTTATTATATTTTCAAGACAACAAATTTATTTACTTTTCATTTCATATTTTTTTAAATCATTAGTAAGAGATTTGTAGAAGGAAATTTTAGAAAGATTTAACATAAATTCTTATATGGTAAGTTGTGAGTAGTAATTAAGATGGGTAATTTCTTTAACCTTGGAGTATATATATATAAACTTATTGATAGAACTGAATTAATTGAAGCAGGAATTAATGGTTCACAAATTTGGCAGTATTGGACCAGAATTGACTTCAGATCCATTCCACATCTTCTATGAGTTTTAGTGAAAAAGTTTAGTAGCCTTGAGAATCATATCAAATTCTAATTAGTGAACTTAAAGATTTAAATTCATATATGTGTATATATATATATCATAACATCTTCACAAAACTAAATCCATCCAAATTAACAAATACCAATAAGTCAATGAATTAAGCACTTGAAAATCAGTGTCAAATTTGTACTTTTTATATAATGAAGATCTGAAAACACAACCTATGATATGAAAAGTCCTCATAGGACTTAGAAAAACATGAAAAACTACATAAAAGAAAGAGAGAAAAACAGGAGTCAACAAAACATGAAGCAATAGACAGAAAGGAGAGTTGATTTACCTGTTTGTGAAGAACATTCCAGCACAAAAGCTTCCAATACATAACAAAATCATCCATTTCTGGGAAACAACACTTCTTACATGCAAATCTCCTCTGCTTTTCAAATTCATTGTTTCATATATTTTTCAAAACAATCTTCCAATTGATAGAGCAAAAAAGGTAGCAAATTTGAAAAGAAAGAGATTTGGGGTGGTAGAAGAGAGAAAGAATCAGAACAGAAAGGGTCCTCTGTTTTTATTCTTTTCTTTTCTTTTTTCACTTGTGGTTTCTTCCTTTCTATATCTCTATCCTATGTTCTATGATATGGTATGGTTTTACTTTGATTTGTGTTTTTCTGTTTGAATTTCTTCTCTCTGGAGTTGTTGGTAAAAGTTGTTTAAGTCTTTGTAGGTAAGGGTCGTTGAAGTGAACACATGTGAGACTTCCTAACCGACCTATTTTATAATACCATATTACCAAACTGTCCATGTTGGCTCGAGCCGAAAAGTATAATATCTATGTAATGACAGTATAAAGTATTTTTATATTGTTTTTCTCTATGATCAATATTACCTCTCTAACTTTTATGGAGATTTGAAATTAGTTTGGGATTTTCCATTTTTGAAAGTATCCATGTATTTTATCAAAAATCAATTTTGAGATTATTATTTTTGTTAGACAAGAAGAGAACATTGATGTAATCTAAACCGTGAATGAAGCATTTTTCTAACCATGAACCATGGCTTTCTTCAAAGTTACTTGACACTCACGCAGAATATGTACCATGAAAGCTATCCCTTAACATGTGTTAATGTTCCTTAATGCAATTGATGGTGTCTCAATGAATCTTTGAAGGGACAATATCACTATTTTGTGCATGGTCAATTATATATAGTTTTCTAAGATAAGTATCATTTGACTTAAAGAAACGAGTGAGCTTAATTTCTAATTCACCTATATTTCTCAGGTGCTATTTTAATTACTTAGATTTAAGGATAGATTACAAGTTTTAATTGAAGACAAAATTCTACTAGTTTTTATTATAATAAATAAAATTATTTTTATGCATATATGTATCTCGAAAACATAGTATAAATATCAACAGACATAAATGGTATATATCTTATATATTTGATGTAAAAAATATTATTTTTCATAAAACCATACAAAAGGTTTTTGCCAATTTTTTGGTTTACTTTCATTTTGCTTTTTGAGTAAATAACATAACATGGCTTTGTATCTTTGACAAGGATACATTCACGTTATATCCATGGATTTTATTTTCCTTTTATTGAATTTTCAAGATAAGAAAGTTGATATGCTTAAGAATAAAAAGTAAAGAGGAAATGGACAGTGACAAAGCAGAAAAGGTTACCCAAGTTGCATCACTCGATCTCGTTTTTTTTTTTATTCCAATACTATAATAGAAAAAGGTAAAATAAAATATTTAAAAATAGAAATTGACAAGCATAAAATAAAAATAGAAAATAAAGTAAAAGGTATTATGAAGTGAATCTACTCATATATGGTTTAATATAGTCTTTGGCTGCAGATTATATTTCAGAACATGGAATCATTGTTAGACAAGACAAACATTTAACATATGCATGGTGCTTTGAGTTATATCTGCAGATCATAAATTATTCAGAAACAAAACGAATCTTGTCCACCGTAATTATCAACTAAGTACAATAACTTACTCTAACTATCGTATAATACTAACAAAAAAAATGTTAATATGTTTCCTAAGATATTGGTTTAAAATTTTAAGATAAAAAATTTACGTTAAAAATATAGTCCAAAAACATTAATAATTGTAATTTTGTCAATTCATTTTTTTCCTTCTATTTTTGAGTCATTAGTCATATTCTTAGAACTAATTTTCCATACAATATATGAAGGTAAATTCTCCCTTTGACATGTGAGGCTAATGATACATACGTGAAAATAGAACATTAACCTATATATTCTTTTGTATTTTTGTCGTCAGATTTACTGAACATGACATATTAAAATACTATTTTTTAAATTGATAATACACAGGTAAGAGTTTAATTATTTCATCTAGTACTTTTCTTTGTCGTTATATACAAAGAATCTTTTGATAAAAAAAATGTTGCTGATTGAGAAATAATGATAATTCTCTAAGAAGTACGAATGACTATTTCCTTTTTAAGATCTGGTTGATCCATTAATTATTTATGTTCTATGATATGAGGAAGTAGTAGCTACTAGCTAGGTGTCCATTTTAGCATCATCTATAAGTAGCAAATTGGTACTTGCTCCTATATTCTATAACAATAAATACCTATATAATATTGATAACCTATTAAGCTTTAGTTCTTGTACTTCAACAAAAATACTTTGAAGTTAATATTTGCAAGTTCTTTTATTTGGAATGGATGTCAAACCCATATTTTAGTAGTTGTAGATAGAAGTATTACTTATTGTCTTAGTTTATACATTTTTTTAAATAAATTTCATTGTTGATCCAAAAAATACAACAAGGTGTATAGGATCCTGGTAATACCCTCCTGTGTGCTATGACTTTCTACCTTTTTTAAGCCATGTATCTGGCATTGATACAGGATTTGGAAAGAAGGATTGTTTTCTATCTAGTTTAGAAGTTGTTGTATATTTTTCAAGATTATGATATTACTATTATTACTATTATATAATTACAAGGTCTTTCTAGTTTAGAAGGAGTATAGAAATGGTGAACTAGTTTAAATGGTGTATAAAATGTTAATAGTTTGTTCAGTCGTTAGTGATGGGTCATGTGAGGAGTGACAAATGCATAGGTTCATGTAAACATAATATAAGTTTTGACATATAAGTGTGAGTCAATATATTAAAGTTAAAGCATTATTGTGAATATTTAATGGAAATAATTGTGGTGAAGGGCACGTGATGAAGATCTAAGAACATTAAACGTGGCGCACTATAATTAGGTGTAACCCTTCTATCGACATGAATCACGTTACGTATTCGTTTCCAACATATGGCCCACATCACGAGCATTTCTGACACGTGTCATGAGACTTCTAAATGTGATGTTTCATCGGCTAATAATAAAAGTAATGTTACATTCTCTTACTAATCTTCATGGCCATAAGAAAGTGATCAATGTATTTTTTATGGATATGAGGATTAGTAAAAAAATTTAGTATGAGAATATATTATTTTTCAATAATAAAACATCCTAACTTGTCACCAAAGGTCAATTTAGTCATCCAAACACACCACTCTCATTTTTGTTTTTGATCGACATCAATGCATTTTAAAAATAATATTCCTAAACTTATTTTAGTAGTTCACAAACGAAATATAAAAAAGTTTTATTTTTAACATATTTCTCAAAATATTCCTAAGAACCAACTCTATTGGCAGAATTGTGAAACATAAGTATAAACATCTAAGTTTGAACTATACTCTCCTTCCCCTTAAAAATAACTTTCACTATAAACAATTGTTTTTGTAAAATTTTGTTGAATATGCTTATTTATTCAAATCCTTCTTAAATGAAATTTTAAAAATGGGATTAAACGCTTGTGATTATTTTATTTTTTGAAGTACGTGTTAAGATTGTATTTCTCCCAAGAATACTTAGATAATATTGGAGAGTTCAAAGATTATCTGAGGCTTCCTCTCAAAAAAAGTGTAAGATGCTTTAATATTACTCAATCAAGATTCTCTTCCTCATCTTTTATCGAGGTGAATAACTACAACCCCAAAATAATCATTTTTCAGTCATTTGGTAAAAACACCTTACCCTTAGTTGTTAATTAAAAACATAATAGATATCAATTACCAAGGAATTCAAGTTGGACTAAATTATTTTTAAGAATATATCATATTTGCATATATATCATTTTACTTGCATTATTCTTATATAATACCTTATTACTTTTCGATGTATTAAGTTATGCCAACTTGTAGCTTCTGACAACAAACCATTAAGCTTATGTGATTGATTTACCACATTTTCTTAAAGACAAGGTGAATATCTAATAATATAAGTAATAACTTCATATAAAGATAAGAGAGTAAATCACCTTACCCTATAATTAAACCCCATGCTAGGAATTAATGTGACCATATTCCATTACATTATATGCATGTTGATAGAATTAACTAAAGGTATTAATTATTGATTGCATTGCATGTAGGGGCCTATATATTGAGTGATGCATGTGGTGCAAAGCATGAAAGCACGTTAAGAAGACAGGGTAGGATAATGAGGAACTCGATCCATGTGATTTGAAACTAGTTTGAATGCAACTTTCACATGTTATCATCTATTATAAGGGCAGGGTTGTAGGGAACACTTTGATGGGAAGATTATTTATAAAAGTTAACTCCCTTATAATTGCATGCTACTCCCATATATGGTAGACATAACATTCCAGCTTGTCATGCCTCACAATTGAGGAATCTAGGTCTTTTCGAGTATCGGAGTGGTGTCCAATATGGGATGAAAATGATGATATGTGTTCTTCAAAAAAATTAACGATGTAGATTTTTAATTATTTTTGAATAAAATATTATAAATCGTCAAATTTATTATAACTTTGTCATATTTTAGTACTGGATTCTCCAGTATTAGAGAGGAGGTAGACCCACAATTGAGTGGTGTGAAAAAAATAGGTGCCCACCTTCGTGAAGTGATTTTTTAAATGTTTTCTAAAAAAATATTTGATAGTATTATTTGTGGTTTGAGAAAAATGTTAATAATATCATTTACAAGTTTAATAGTCTAATGATGATTGTATGGAAATATATCATGTCAAAGTTGGACGTGACATGTGAATTAATATAGTTGTATATAGTAATTGAGATCTTAAACTGAATATATTACCAATGAAGGTGAACTAATTTTGACAAGTGATACAATGGATTTGAATATAATAGTTCACCTTATTATGGTGATTTTATCAATGGGTCAATGGATGAAAATTAGATGATTAAGATTTGAATTATAGTAAAAGACAATTTAAATTTTAAATTAATAAATCTTGATCCAACTATTTACATTGCAAAGTCACCAAAATCAACCAAAGATGAGGTAGTCTAATGGTGTAAAGTTCCGCTAGATTTTTAGGATGACCAAAACATCAAAGATTTGATTCATATATAGGGTGAGGAGATACTCTTAGTAATACCCAAAAAAAGTCACCAACATTATTTTTTGACAAATAAATATCATATAAATATTAAATTATTTTTTAAGTTAACAATATTACATGTAGTAATATTTGATTGAATGAGAATATTTTAGCATAGAAGATTTTATCTTCTTAAAGCAAAGTGTAGTTATTGTATGGTGTGGAAAATTATGGTACGACCAAGATACCTTCCTTAGTTGCTTGTAATATATGATTCTTTTGTCACTTTTGTACCACGTTTACTTATACTACTACAGTACTACGTACTTCATTCTCTTTGAAGCAACCCAAAGCTGCCATTTGCACACTTTGTTTTATCAGTTTTGTAACACAAGTTAACATAGTTTGGCTCACACATTCTCAATTTCTCATCAACAACTAAATCATTTTTCTGTCTTTCTTGTCAAGTTAACATATTTTTTGTACCTTATTTTACTACATTCTTGGAGTCTTATCAATGAACGTTTTCTTTTCTTTTTCTTTAGTTGATTGGTTGAATAATCTTTTAAATTGTATTTTTCTTTGTTAATTGTAGAGATTTAATGAATAAGAGTATCATTTGTTCTACTATTTTTTTTTTATCTCTATATTAATAATCTTATTGCTGATAATAAAAAATGAGTGAGTCACAAACTACTTATACGTACTCAATCCAAAGAAGTAAAATACTATTAGTACTAGTAATTGATAATTGTGTTGTTTATTGACTCTAATTCGATATTAATTGCTTATTTGACTCAAATTGGGATTAGTTTTAAATATAGCATGCATGCAACTATCAATATCTTATAGTCAACTTTTGATTTTGTATAGTTTGGTGAAAGAATAAGCAAAAAAAAGTTAAGGAAATGAAGTCTAGTCAAATTAGCTAAGCCAATTTGAGCTAGCTAAATTGTATAATATTACATCAAATAGAAACCAACTTTATAAACTTTGAACTTAAGACCTTGTTAAATTGTATAATATTACTCAAACCTGTGTGTATACAATAACTTGATATATTACTTTTGTGACAATTGAATTGGTACTTCAATGATCATTTTACTAGTTACTAATAATATTATATTCTAATAGCAAACAAATTTGAAAATCCTTCCAACCATAAGAAATTAATATTTGTCACTTAAAATGATACATATCAACTTGATGCAGGGCAATCACATATATCACATTTTTATATAGAGAAATTTAGACTTGAATATTTTTCATCATATGATAAACAAGTTATATAAATTTGTTACACAATCTTATTTTAAAAATAAATAAAAAGTGCTATATCGTCCTAAATGCTCCCATCAATTAACAATCAAAGAAGTTTAAATTAAAGACCTAATTTGCCAATTGCGACTTTAAAGCAAACATTCTTCTATTATTTTCTTCTTTTTGTTTGAATGGAATATTCTTCTATTTTTTTAGCAATAACTAAATGAGACCTTTAGCTTTAGCAAACAGGGCTTATGATAAAAGCATGATTGTACTTTTCTTCATAGATTGTATCATCTAATGGTGCCAACCATAAATCATGATTCCATTTTATAAAATGTTACCATAAATAAATATGAAAGAGTACCACCAAAGTGGAGGTTGCTATGTCCCACTCAATTTACTCACCACCCAACTTTCTTCAGATATCTAATTATTCCAAGAAATAAAAAAAAACCTATATTGCAGCTCTTTAACATGTTCACATTCACAAAAGTCTAAATATCTACATGGTTCTCATAATTCATGCATATATATTTTTTCGGTACTACCAAAAAATATCCCCTCACCCTTTTAGATAAAGAACTAATTTCTTTTGAGGTGTATAATTGTCTTTTCCAATAAATGTCACTCTCAGGAATTCAACATTTCACATTTTGATCATCATGAGTATCTAGTAGAGCTTTATATTATTAGATTAACTTATATATATATATATATATCACTAGCTAAAAGCCTAAGATTTGTTCAGCTAACCAAAACTAATTTCCCAAAAGTATTGACAAAAAGATAATACTAAGCATTATTATCTTTTTCCTTTTTTATTCCGCCATTTTATGTGGTATTTACTTATTTATAGACCCATGAATTTAGGTCACTGGGCCTAGTTGAAAAAGTGACACAAATGAATGCCTTTTTCAAATGACCTACTTCCAGCACTGATCTCGGCCCACAAGCCAGTGCACCATGTTTCATGTTCTCACCCAAATGTAGAAATGTATTAATCATATAAATCTTTTAACCAAAGGTATCCTTGGATAAGCCCTGATCAATGTACAGAAAATTATGATCACCAAATTCTGCTTCATTCACTACTGATTTGTATTACTTTTGTTTGATAGATGATTAACATATGAATGATAGATGATTTGCTGATAATATAAAAACCACTTACACTGTTATTACAAATAAATTCTCTAGCTTCTCGTATATTACTTGTTATAGTTGCAACTAGGAAAACTACTAAGTTGCAAAATCATAAAGCGACTCATAAAAAAATTATTATATACAGAGTGGAAGCCAAACCTAAACAATGGGCAGAACTAAAAAATTGAGAATAGAATAAACCCTGAACTGCCACGAAGATTTGTTGATTAAACAGGATGAAGATTAACATTTATCACATTAACACACAAAAGACACATTAATGCACTCACTACATTTTAACAGAACACATAAACTAGTAACAATCAATTTTCAATCAAGCCTATAATAAGCTATTGCACAATGCGAAGGGAATTAGAAAACAAAAACTAACCAAGCATAGAAATGATATAACAAGATGTTTTCAAGCTCAACGGCCATGAAAGAAACCATGAAAAGTGAAATTCATACATGTAAACATATCATTCATGAAACAACTAAGTTATTCTGCCATAACTCGAATTTGCCGTCTAAGAACAAATAAATATCAGCTATATTAGCCATGCCATGTTACTCATTGATTTCTGATTTCAAGCTATAAACCTGGTTTTCATATGCTTTGTCCTGCTATCAGCAATTGCCTCTTCCCTTGCACTACCCATATTACAAAAATAACTGAATATCTTCACTAATTGTCATTTGCTTCAGCCAAAACTTGACAAAGCATGATTTAACAATGTTTGATATAGAATTGAGGCAACCTAACATATTAATATAATTTATATAAATTTAAATTTAACTATTATACATAACTAGTTCATAGAATTAAAAAGTGGGAAATTTAAATAAGGTATGTTATGCAAAAGTTATTGATTTGTTAAAAGTCTTATTACTTATACTGATATATAAAAATAATATAAATTTGAAAATAATGTAGGAACCAAAGCAGGCAGAGACACCTTAAGTATAACCCCAAACCCTCAAATACATTGTATCCAATTTCTAAAATTCAAACTTATTAGAATTAGCTCCAATTCAGGACAAATCTTAAACATCCATACACAGTGATAACAAATCTGAAAAATCAAATAACTATACTTTGTTAGAAATCACCAGGAATAGTTCATCTCTTCGGTAAATAAATTAAATGCATGTACTAGAGGACAGCATGTTTAGAAAACAGATCATTGTAACTGGAAAAACATATAATCAAGAATAATGGACAAAAGCAATCTTACTAGCATGTGCAGAAATAATTAATTACCTTACACAATTAAAGATCAAAGTCATGCAAATCACTTTCTTCCGAGCATCACTACATTTCACAAATAAGTAACAGACTAACATCACAATGCAGAACATAAAATTAATAAAGTATTTACTAATTCAAACAGAGCATGCTTAACTATGCTTTAATTTATCAGTCAGGAATAATAAATTGAACAAAAATAAAGAGACAATAAACAATCTCATAAGGTTTTAACGTTCTAAATAACCAGTTAGTCAAACACAGAAGCTAATGGTATAACAAAGTTACAAAGTAAATGCACACATTAATGCATACCAAAACTGAAGATACAGCTAATGAAACTTCAAATCCAATAACCATCAGAGTAATTATGCCAAATACATCAACCTGGTTTCCAACTACGCATACCATTAATCAATGTGTTCCAAACAACCATAATGTGTTTATGAATACCATTAATCAATGTGTTCAAATCTCATAATGTGTTTATGAACTTGACTAACTTCTATTTGGCATACTCTCCTTATTATGAGTTCTACTAGTCTCATATTCAAATGCCCAAATCACCTAAATCAAAATTCCACCATCTTTTCTGCCATAAGAGAAACTGACAACTTTTTCTCTAACACATCCAATTTTTATCCTATTTCTTCTAGTACCCCCCACTCATCCAATGCCAAAAATTATCTTATTGGCATTGAGTTTATCATCTTATATGCATTTTACAAACTAACATTCAATTTCATCCAACATTCATCAAACTTAAGTAGCCCCTTCCCACTATATAAGTACACATTATGCTTGAATCATTAATAAATGTGTTCCCTCGTGAAAATTTACAAGATCTTCACAAGAATCAAATAAAGTACTGATATAGAAACAGGTAATCAAATTGACATTTTTACAATCTAAGATACCAAATTAATTCATGATGTAAAGCTAAAGAACCAAAGCAACATCAACATAGAAATAATTAAACTAATTGAAACTGATGCAAAAATGGAAATCCCATTGCAGTTTATTAATTTCAACTCTTTAAAAGTAAATTTTCTTGTTGTTATTTTTACATAATAATAATTATAATCGCTACTAAGAGCGAACACATAGATCTAAACATCTAACATCTAGAATCCTAAACCACTCTGCATTAAAAATAAACAACAAAGTAAAAAAAAAAAGAAAAAAAGAGTTCAGTTAGCGACAATAACATCCGATCCAAACGATTCAGTTACAAGATCAGGCGAATCGGAAACAGGACTCGGAGGTAAGTAGTAAATAGACTTAGCAGCCATAAGTTTCTTCCGTTGAAGGCAACGAGGAGAGTATATATTAGCGAAGAAAGGAATGGCATCAACGGTGAAAGAGTGTGGCGGAGATGACGGCGGTGTGGCGCGGCGGATAGGGATATGAGAGAGCGCGGTGGTGAGACGGTGGGATCGGGCGGTGATTCTGGAATCACGGATTCGGGCGAGGGTTCCGGGTTTGAGATATTTGTGGAAATGAGGAATGGTTGTTCTGTGGTTCATGGTTTGGAAATTGAAGAATGAGTGAGAAAGTGAAAGAAGAAGGATTAGGGTTATATGGAGAGAAGAGGCGGGAAGGGATAGAAAGAAGAGCGGGGTGATGTGAGGGTTTCAAAACACACACTCTTATCATGGCGGGATTTTATTTTACTTTCTTTTTGCCTTTTTATTATTATTAAATACCCCCACACTCCATCATAATTTGTGTCATGCATTAGCTGGATTTGACACTATTTATTCATTCGGTATGACTTAATTATGATTAAGGTATGTGTAAGATTAAATCTTATTGAGTTTAGGGACGAGTTCGAGTTTAAAAATTAGAACTAATTAATATTTAGGGTAAGATATAAGGCAAGCATGACTAGATCCGATCCGACTCATGGTTACGTATTTATCATATTTATATGTGTCTCTGTTATAATTCTGTAAAGAGTAATGATACGATTTGGTTGAAAATATTATTGATTTTCTAATTTCTTCATCAAATATGTATGATTAACAATATATATATATATCAAATTGTATTTAATAATAAGTAATATTGAGAACATTTTATCTAAAATGATTATGCGTTATATTTAATCAGGTTTAAAATTGTGTTTGAATTTAAAGGCTGACTCGTAAAATATTTAATATCATGTTACTTCGGATCTATGATGGGATTTGGGTTCACAGAAATGATTCAACCAACATTTAGGATTGGGTATGGAATAAGCCATACTCGATCCAACTAGTCTATGTTGACCCCTAAATTGTGCTGACTCATCCACTCTAGTAATTTATCTTTAATCAAAAAATTGAAATTTTGAAGACATTATAAAACCAATTTTCAATACTGAGTTTCTCATTATCGATAGTGTTGGCCATTATTATCACTCTCCTAATTAATATTATATATTTCTTATCTTATTGCATTAATTATATATAAGGATGGCTTGGTATTCTTATGCTTGTCTTTTGTGTATCAAATATTTGATTCATTCCTTGTTGAATGAACCAAAAGTTGTAAAAATATTTGTGAGGAATTTGCTTAGAATTGGTTAATTAAGTCCATATCTTATCTTGTGGAGAAGTAAAAATAATGATTTAGAGAAGAGAAAAACAAGTATATATTGAAAATGTTTGAGTTTTATATATTGTTATTATATCATTTATCATTTATATTTAATCATTATTGACTCTTCAAAAAAAAGTAATCAATATGAATTGGCGAATAACGTAATGACTATGTATAAATTTTGTAGTCTCAGTATATAAATATTTCACTCTTAATATTAAAGAGAAATAAATAATGAAGAAAATATGGAGTCAATATATTGGTCCAACGACCAAAAATCTCAAACCATTCATCACATTGAAAATTTTGGTTTGGTCTATGTACGTACCCACCCGCTAAGGCCATATATCTAGGCGAGCAGGACATATAGTTTTGTATGTCCTCCAATAAAGCAATTCAAGAAGGCTTAAAGAGTAATATCTTGGAGTCTATTAGGTAGAGTTGTGAATTGGATATAATAATCATGTATAGAGCCAATTTGAGTGAGTTTGAACAAATGTGAATGGGACACTCATAAGGCAGGTGATGGTCCAAAATCCAATTCCAGTGCTCTAGTAAAGGCTATCCATGAATGAAAAGGGTTCGTTCTAAGCATCATCTAGTACCAAGGAACTACTCTTTTCTCCAAATGTATAGCAGCAAAAGTCAATCTTTGATCATAAAGAGTGTTGTAATATGAGAAAAATTGTGCTTCCTTTAATAACCACTGAAGAGCATTTGACCCATCAAATCTTGGAAAATCCAGCTGGGGAATTCTAGATCTATTTTTTGTACAAGAATTTTGCCTCAACAACGAATCCATAGTTGTCTCCAAGGTCTGGAATCTTGCTGAATTCTCCTTGTCCTGAGTCTCTATGAGCTCCAACGTTCTCCTAACATCTGAGGTGAGTTCTTTAAGGTGAGTATTCTCAGTGATGAAATGAAAGCATCAATGTAAGGAGTTGCAATGAAACAATACCAATAACTAAAAGACAAAATAATAAGCCTGTGTATCTCTGTATTATGAAATAGAGAATGAGTTTCTTACAATGGAAGGAGACTACTCTAAGTAAGTGAGTAGCAAGTATGGAGAAAGTGCAAAGAAGAAAATAGAGAAATTAACATAATAATCAGGGAGGAGATTCATGAACATTCTTTCATACCATCTTTCCATAGCTCACCATGTTATATACTAGGCTCTAGACCAATAGAAATCCTTCAGTCTAGAGTTAGTTATGTTCATCCTTGTGCTTTTCCTCTTTTCCTGATTATTAGGATCAGCCGTCAAGTGTCCTCTTTTGGTTGAATCAGTCAATGACCTATTTGCCCCTCTTACTTCATCATTTGTCCTAGCAACACCTATTGGAATGGTAGAAAACAGAAACCAAGAAAGAAGAAGAGGAAGAAGAAGAAGAAGGAAAAGCTCTGTGATCTTTATTGAATCATATGGAAAAGATACAAAATGTCAATGTTTATTCTCATCCAAAAGATGAATAGAAACCACAACTTATAGAGAGCAAAAAACAGGGAACACCAAAAATAGAAACTAACTAAAACAGAATAACTAACTAAACTAACTATACAATCCATAAACAGAAATAATAAACTAACTAGAAGACTAAACAGAATGGGCTTGCGCTTCCATATTGAATATGCTGCAATACTCCCCCTCAAGCTCGAGAGTGAATGTCAATAGCTCCTAGCTTGGATAACAAATAAGAAAAAGTGGAAGGTTCCAATGCTTTTGTGAATAACTCTGCAACTTGCTCATTAGTAGTGATGGGAAGTAAATGAAAAAGATTATTTTGCAATCTCTCACGAGTAACATGGCAATCAATATCAATATGTTTTGTACGTTCATGAAAAACGGAATTAGCAGCAATATAACGAGCAGAATTATTATCACAATACAATAAAGCAGACTGCTTAAAATCAATGCATAAATCAGTGAGTAAGAAGGTTAGCCATTGAATTTCACAAGAGGCAAAAGCTAAAGCTCTATATTCAGCTTCGGAAGAAGACCTTGAAACAGTCTTTTGCTTTTTAGATTTCCAGGAAATGAAAGAGTTTCCTAAGAACATGCAGCAACCAGAAACAGATCGCCTAGTATCAGGGCAAGTGGCCCAATCAGAGTCACTAAAACCCTTTAACTGAAGAGGAGAATTAGCAGGGTAAAACAGGCCTTGACCAGGTTTACCTTTGAGATATCTAAGGACACGAGTTAGAGCCTTGTAATGATTCACGATGGGAGTATCCAAAAAATGACTAAGTTGTTGGACAGAGAAGGCAATATCAGGACGGGTATTAGTTAGATACAACAGTCTACCTACAAGTTGCCTATATATAAGGCAGTATTATCATAAGGATTACTATCATTTCGGTGTAAAGGATTCCCTTTCACCATAGGGGTAGGAACAGGCCTTGATTCAAGGAATCCAGCACCAGAAAGCAAGTCAATGATATATTTTCTTTGAGTAAGAGTGAGATCTTTGTGAGATTGGGCAACTTCAATGCCAAGAAAATACCTTAGAGCCCCAAGATCTTTAATTTAGAAGGTGTTGTGAAGGAATTGCTTAACGATGGCAATCTCATTCTTATCATTGCTAGTAAGAATCAAGTCATCAACATAGACAACTAAAGTAGTGAAACCAGAAATGGTATGTTTGGTAAACAAAGAATGATCATGAGGGAATTGATGGTATCCCAAAGAGATGAGAGCTTTAGACAATTTTGCAAACCATTGTCGACTAGCTTGTTTCAAACGATAGAGGGATTTGTTGAGTTTGCACACAAGATTGGGAATATAACAAGTAATGTCTTGAGGCAAAGTCATATAGACCTCTTCATTGAGGTCACCATGTAGAAAAGCATTCTTCACATCAAGCTGTTCAAGAAACCAGCCATGTGATGATGTAATGGCTAACAGAATTCGAATGGTAGTGAGTTTAACCACTGGAGCAAATGTCTCAAAATAATCCAGACCCTCAGTCTGAGTATACTCTTTGGCAACAAGTCTGGCCTTATGTCTTTCTATGGTTCCATCAAATCTGAACTTAAGTTTATAGATCCATTTTGATCCTATGGATTTCTTTCCAGCAGGTAAGGGGACAACATCTCAAGTATGATTTTTTTCTAAAGCTTTCAACTCACTTTGCATAGCTTCAATCCAATCTTTGGACTGAATGGCTTGTTGAAAGGTCTTAGGCTCAGATTGAGTGGTGATAGAAAGGATATAATGAAGATAAGGTGTAGATAATGTTTGGTAAGACATAACAAAATGTAGAGGATGTTTAATTTTGTCAGAGGATAGAAATTGAGTAGAATTGAGGAGGCTGCAATGAAAATCCTTTATATAGATAGGAAGAACATGAGGTCTTTGGGATCTCCTAAGGTTAACAGCAGGGGATATGGTGTGAGCAGGAGTTTGGATATCAGTTGGAGTGTTGTGTGTGACAGAATTGGGAATAAGGTCCAAGACATTGCACCATGTGTCAAGAACATGGGTCTGATTATGTTGAGAGGAGTCAGGTTGAGTTTGGGAAATTTGTTCATAAGAGAAAATGTGCTCATAAAATTGAGCATTTCTAGTTACAAATATTTCTCTAGAGGATAAATCTAGAAGAGTATAGCCTTTGGTGCCTGTCTTGTAACCAAGAAAGGCACACTTTCTGGCTCGAGGATCCAATTTGGTTCTATGCTGCATTAAGGTACTTCCAAAACATAAACTACCAAAGACCTTCAGATCAAGCAGAGATGGAACAAATTTAAACAGGATTTCAAAAGGGGATTTAGAGTGAAGAATAGGTGTAGGCAACCTGTTGATGAGATAAACAACATGTTTAGTTGTATAACTCCAATATATTTTGGGTATATGAGAATGAAACAACAGGGCTCTAGTTACATCCATGATGTGTCTGTGTTTTCTTTCAACACTGGAGTTTTGTTGAGGGGTTTCCACACAAGATGTTTGGTGGATAATTCCATGCTCATCATAGAACTTAGGCATAATGAATTCCATTCCATTATCAGATCTAAGGCTCTTGATCCTTTGGTTAAATTGCACTAAAGCTAAGGTAACAAAATTCTTAATAAGGTCTCTGGCATTAGATTTGGATTGCATAAGAAACAACCAAGTATGTCTACTAAAGTCATCAACAATAGTTAAGAAATACTTGTGACCATGAATAGAAGGGATATGCACAGGACCCCATATATCCATGTGAATAAGCTCAAAAGGGTGAGCAACGGTAGAAGAACTATTTTGGAAATGAAGTTTAGTTTGTTTAGCTAAATGACAAAAATCACAGATCTTATTACTTTCAAAATTCACATAAGGAAATTGTTTGCATATTTGATTGAGAACAAGTTTTGAAGGGTATCCTAAACGAAAATGTCAAAGATCTATAGAAGAAACAATGTAGTTATTTATTGTATGGCATAAAGACTTGTCTAAATTGGAGTGTTGAATGAGGATGTAAAGATGGTTTTGAACCTCGACATATCCAATCATCTTCAAGGTAATTGTATCCTGAATCATGCAACAATTCTTGTCAAAAATAATGCTGCAGTTTGATGAGTTAATCAATTTATGTACAAATATAAGGTTATAAGAGAATGTAGGAATGTAAAGAACATTGGTAAGCATAAGTTTATCAGAAAGAACCACATTTCCTGATTGCTTAGCCAAGACAGTAGAACCATCAGGTAATCTTATGATTATAGGTTTAATATTTTGATGTGAAGCAAAAAGAGTTAGATCATTTGTGACATGATTTGTTGCTCCAGTATCAAGAATCCAAATTATTTGAGATGTAGGCATACCTGATGGAACTTCCAGATCCTCACTGCTAGATATTTGGTTGATGCAATGACTAGGATCAAAAGTTAATTTTGTACTCTAGTGAATACTTGTTTCTGGTTTGGCAGCAGGGTCAACTGATGAGTTAGTGTGGTCAACAACCCTTTGATTAAGAGCAGAATTGATTGAACTTTCACCAGGTCTAGTTCTAAATTTAAAATTCGGTGGAAAACCATGCTTGTAATAGCAAGTGTCCATAGTATGTTTATCTCTGCCACAAAAAGTACAAAGTTTGACATTTCCAGTGTTTCCTTGTCCCTTTCCAAGGATGCCTCTGCCAAAAGTTCCTTCGATGAATCCACGACCATAGTTTCCCACATTATTATCTTGAATTTTTCTAGAGTAAGGGTCGTTGTTTCTGGTAATGTTTGGTCTCCAATTCTGCCTAGTGCTAACTGAGTTGATCATCCCTTTCTGGTCTTCATGTCCTGCATCATTCAATTGTCCCTCTTGTTGCAACACTAAAGAACATACTTTGTTTATCTGTGGCAGAGGTTCCATGAGTAGAATCTGTGTTTTTACTGTGAAGAATTGGTCATTGAGTCCTTTAAGAAAACAAGTGACATACTCAGAATCTCTATATCCCTTGGTGATGTTATAGGAATTGCAGGTACAATTAATATTGCAAATGCAGTTAGGTAGAGGCCTCAATGATTCCAAATCTTCCCATATGGTCTTCAAGTCAGTGAAATAAGATGAAACATCCCTCTCACCTTGCTTTATGGAATGTATCTCCTGTAAGAGATCTGAAAATCTAAAATAATCTCCCTTGGAAAACATTTCTTTAAGGTCTTCCCATAGTTCTTGTGCCGAGTCAATATAGACTAGACTTTGTCCTATTTGTTGAGACACTGATATGTTAATCCAAGATATCACCATGGTGTTACATCTTTCCCAGGCTTCATATGTAGGATCTGAAAGGATAGGCATCATAATCATACCATTTACAAACTTGAACTTATTTTTGGAAATGAAAGCTCTTCTCATGGCCTTGCTCCAAGAGTTGTAGTTTTTGCCATCAAGAGGTGGAGAGACAAGGGCTATTCCCGGATTTTCTCCGGGATGAAGGTAGTAAGGGTTTAATGGGTTCTGTGAGATGTCTAGCTCACGATTGTTCTGGTTTGGATCGGTTTGTAGAGCCATTGATTCAGTGATTCAGAGAGGTGGAATACAAATGGGGAAAGAAAGGATAGACAGAGGTAATGCGCAGCAGAGCTCTCAATTTGAGAGCTCTGATACCATATTGGAATGGTAGAAAACAGAAACCAAGAAATAAGAAGAAGAAGAAGAAGGAAAAGTTGTGTGATCTTTATTGAATCATATGGAAAAGATACAAAATGTCAATGTTTATTCTCATCCAAAAGATGAATAGAAACCGCAACTTATAGAGAGCAAAAAACAGGGAACACCAAAAATAGAAACTAACTAAAACAAAATAACTAACTATACAATCCATAAACAAAAATAACAAACTAACTAGAAGACTAAACAGAATGGGCTTGGGCTTTAATATTGAATATGCTGCAATAACACCTGTGACAAACATGTAGTTTTGTATGTTAACATAAATGAGTTGTGTTATGTTTAGCAATTGACATTTGTTTAGAACTTCTAATTTGACGATGGGTTATTTTAAAAACGTTGTATTTGAAGTTTACTTATACATTTAGTTCTAAGTATATTTTCATTAAAGGTTTAAACTCGAAGTTGATGGTAATGCATTAGCACAACATCCTAACACCAAATATATGCATATGAAGAGGATGTCTATCATTTTGTTATAGTGATTTCCATTCCATTGGAGTTGACAATAAATAATGTTTATATTCATGGAGGTTAATTGAGATTGTAAGAATTTAGTTCATATTTTTTATAAGAGCATCAATTCAAGTTTCATTGTTGATGTAAGAATCTCTCATAATGTACAAGTATGTTTTTACTTAATTCTAGCCCTAAAACCTAACTTGTGTAATAAAAAAACATTGTTTGAACCTTGTACAATAAAATAGGGACATGATATATATTCTAGTGTTGCGAGAATCATACCATAGACCGGATTTGAAAGCGGATCTGATTTACAGTCTTGATCGAATGAGGGTTAGACCACTTTGAATCGAGAAAATTTTGGTTTGATTATGTTAAACCCGATTGAACTGGAATAACCCGGGAAGTAAACCAGACGGTTTACTTAAAATTAAAAAAACAGAATACTACTCTAATATTTTGTTTTACCCCGTCCAAAAATATTAAGAGATGTTATTTTAATATAATTATACATAATTATTAATTATATAAAATTGTTTTTATATAATTATATATTTATTAATAAAAACTATTAATTATATATGAAATTATCTGGTAACAATTTAACCGAAGTTACTTAATATGTGACCTCTTTCATTTTAATGTGTTGTTTTAGTTTCATTGGTATATTCACAAGTGTCAACTCAAGTGATTGAAACACAAGACATAACTTTTGACTAATAAATTTTCAAAATTTGCCATAACCCTTTCATTTTATCTTCTCAACCCCTTCCAAGGCCCAAGTCTCCCATGAAAAACAAATAGGGCCATGATGTCCTTATTTGGGTATTTATTATTAAATTATTTATGAAATGTGTCCTTTATATCACCTATTTATACGAATTTTTTTCAAAAGCTTTTATGTGTAGATATAATATGAATGCTTGGAATAAGAATAAAGTTATGTTTTTGTCAAAAAATTTATCATTTATTTTTAAATTTCTTATATTACTCCAATCACTATTTATATATTTTAAGGGGTCTTTTTGGAGCATGAAACTGAAATTATAATCTACAACTATAACTCTTATTTTAATTTCATTATAACTTAAATTAGTTCTAAATGGTATATGTTGAGTTATAAAAAATACAAAGAACTATATTTCTAAATTTAACTCTGTACAATAATACAATAACAATGATTGTTGTAGTTGTGTTCTACTTGTGTTATTCCTCATGTGCCTCAAAGAACTCTCTTAATATACATTTCGGAATTGAAATTCATGGTGTGGAGGTGCAAAATTGAGAATAGTTTAAGTTTATTCCATTTTAGTTCCATATAATAACACTTCAAATTATAAATCTTAGAAGGTAATTTAAAAATGAAAGTTGAAGGTTCAAAAACCAAATCCTAATTCTATACAATAAGTTTATGCTTAATATGTGAACCAGTTTGGTAATGAATATTACTGGTTTTCCGACTTTTATGTTGCAGCTTTGATATATATATATTGATAATATACTATTAATATATTAATAACATTATGTTACTATATGAAAATATTAAATTAATAGTTAATGATATTATATTGATATATAATTACACATTAAATACTAATATTAAATTATTAACGTGGATAATTATTATATTATAATATATATTAACCTGAAACATAATATATTTAAATTCATCATTCATAAATTATAATTTAATATTATATTAATACGCATACTATACATTGATATTTATAATAATATAAATTAATTATTTAGTTAATAATAAGTTGAGGGTTTATATATACTTATAGTAATATATTTAAAGTGATATAATAGCTATATATTCAAGCATAGCATTAGTATTGATATTAAAATTCACATATTATATATATTATCAGTTACATTTTTTATTATCTATTGACTAAATACAATTTATGGATTAGAAGTTAAAAAGTGTGTTTTCAGAATTCGTTTTGACTCAACACAATTTTTTATTTAAAGTTAAAAAATACTAATCGTGCATTTGAGAAGTCTTGTCCGTCCACTCCTTATAGATTAAGTTAAAAAATGTTAATAGTGTTGCAAATTTATAGATAGTAAAGTACATCTTTACATGAAGAGATATACTATTTTCGCTAATAAAAGTATGAAATTTGTATCGTTTTATAAATATTTTTAAAAAATAATTAAATATGATATATGTTATAATTTTAATGACCATAAAATATAATTTATCTCTTTATATCAAAAGATATTTTATTCGCATATATTGACAGTGTAAAAGTTTTAGATATTATATGTTCATTATTTACTATTTATTTTTAATCATGATTAACTATCCAAAAATATAATACAAATGTATACAAATAAATAAAGATGATTACATTATCTATAAATCTTTACTTTAACTCATAAATATTTCACTTTTATAACAAACCATAATTTTAATATAAATAAAGATGATTACATTATCTATAAATCTTTACTTTAACGCATAAATAATTCACTTTTATAACAAACCATAATTTTAATATAGGATCGCGTGTTGTTTAAAAAAAAACAGGATTGTTTGTTGAACTTTTGCAACTGAATAATAGTTTATAATGTCATCTATACACATATCGCCTAATTTGATTAGAAAGTTTCCCTATCATTATTATTAATATTGTTGCTATTATTACACATCCTGTCTAATATTCTTTTTATTATTATTAGTTTCTTACTCATAACATAAATGAATTCAATTTCTAAAGGATGAAATAATCATATCCAAATAATAATATCTATAAATAGAATATCAAATTCTGATACATAAATAACTGAAATGTTGTATCTAGAATTATTTAAGGAGAAAAAAATTAGTCTCTTTATCTTATGTTGTTTTTTGTAGTACCAATAATATTTTCTCATCTTTTGGGTAAATACTAATCTTTTTTGACATACGTAGTTGTCTCTCTCAACAATTGTGTTTCACAAAAATTGAGTCATTGATACTTTAGTCATGTTTGAGATCTAATAGGACTTTACACTACTATATCAATATATTGTTGTATCTTATGTTGCTTTTAAAATATAAAAATGTAAGTAAGAAATAAAGATAAATTCATTTATTATGGAAGATTTCATGAGGAAATAAAATATTCATAATTCTTAAAAGATTAGATAATTTATAATTCTCAAAAGATAAGATATTTAGATTTGGAGGTGATAAAATTATTCGCAACACATAATTCATACAAATTAAGAAAAGATAAATTCATAATTGTAGTTAATATATTTAAATGAATATAATTAAATCAGTAAATTTAAATTCATCTATTATATCTAATGGATATTCATAGATATATTTATTTGGATGATATCCAGTTCATCCAAAAAAAGAAGATGCATTCACAAATGCCTATTGCTTTTCAAAAGCTTTGACAAACAATAATTTTTAAAACTAATTTTTTTTGAATGCTTTATTGAAATTGTGATTTTTAAAAGGATGATTTTTGTTAAAGTGCTTTAGTTCTAATTAAAAAATTAAATAAATTGGATATATATATCTATCCAATTAATTAAATTGGATTCAACCACATATTGAAATCCATCTATTAAATTTGGATTTGAACTGAATAATTTAAAATAGTTTTTTAATGAATTTAATATGAATTTATGGATGATTTTTTATTTATTTATTAGAATTTAAATCTAAATTCATCTAATTCAACTATTTGACACTCTTAATTAGATTTCTCATAAAACTTACTTTTAATAAAACACTTAACATGTATCTTTACACATATATTAGAAAATATATATAAATATCTAACTTTAGTATGTATTGATTTTTATTGGGAAATGATTCCTTTAAATTAAAATAGTACTAGAGGTAAGAGTAACTTTATGTAAAACCCAATTGAAAAACACAAAAAAATTGATTTAATAGTTAGAAAGTAAGTTAGATATTGTTTAGCTCCTTGTTATAGATATGATTTAAATATTTGTTGAGTTACTCTTATTATGAATTGGTTCGATTTTGAGATAAATTATCAATGATATATCATAGTTAGAGTCCAATTTATTGCTGGTTATCATAGACCAAAACATACCTTTTAATCATGAGTCAAAGTTAAATTTTGGTCCAATAAGCTTATGTAAAGATGGCGTGTTGGAAAATAAATCTTACTTTATTGGATACATATATGCTATTTCATAATTTTAAAATATTTGTCTGACTATTCATAACTTATGACACATAAAATGACACTCATTATCGGAAAGAAGATATTCTCCCCACTTTCACTTTGGTTTTATTTATCCTCGAGATAATTTAAATACTTGACCTACTCATATATCTTTGCTTATTACAAGGGTTCTCGCACCCCACCAGCACTATAACATCAAAAGCATTTGAAAACAAAATCTCACAACCAAACTCCAAAACTGTACTCCAATGGCTTCTGTAGATGCTAATCAACCATTATTACCCAACCATGATGAGCATTGTGAACTTGAAAATATACTCTCCGATACCACCTTACCTTTTCTCACTCGTCATGGAAAAGCTTTATGGATCGAATTGAAGCTTCTCTTCTTCTTAGCTGCTCCTGCTATTGTTGTTTATCTCATCAACTATCTCATGTCTATGTCCACCCAAATCTTCTCCGGCCACCTTGGTAATCTTGAACTTGCCGCGGCTTCACTTGGAAACTCCGGCATCCAAATCTTTGCCTATGGCATCATGGTAAACCCTATCCTCTATGTAAAATATATATATATATATATATATATATACACGACACATGGTTGTCATGGAAACATATCCTATGCCCCACAATTTGTGTCATTTCATATGTCATCAATTATGATGGGTAAGAAAAATGTTTAATAATAAAAAATTTAAAATACTCTATATATTAGATAACTTATAGTCACAATTGCTGAATATGAAGTGACATAACTTGTGATACTTATTATCATTGTTTCTATGATTAGTTTTTCAATACTTTTTGTATGAATGTTGCTTGATCACCTTATTATAGTATTACTTGATTTTTTTTCATTCTACATTTATATCATGATTATGTCACCATTATATCACTAATTACAATCCCACTTTATTTTTTAGATAATTATATTCTAGATTAAATATATTCATTTTAGTTCCTCATATTTTTCGATCTTACCATTTTAGTCCTTAAAAAAAAGACCTAAAATGGTTCCTAAAATTTCAAACACAGATCAAATTAATAATTTTTAGCATATTTTATAACAATGAATAATGACTAATTTGACCCCAAAATGATATGAAAGACTAAAATGAGTATTTATTCTTGTATTCTAATTCAATTACTTATATCCCATTATAAGTTTTCTATACTTTTTTTATATTAAAATATAGGTTTGATCATAATGGGTAATTTTGATGAACAGTTAGGAATGGGAAGTGCAGTTGAGACATTATGTGGACAAGCATTTGGTGCTAACAAGTTAGGAATGTTAGGCATATACTTGCAAAGATCAACAGTACTTCTATCATTAGCTGGTGTTGTTGTAACAGTGATATATGTCTTTAGTGAACCAATTTTACTCTTTCTAGGACAAGCTCCAAATATTGCATCAGCTGCTGCATTATTTGTCTATGGCTTAATCCCTCAAATCTTTGCATATGCTATGAATTTCCCAATTCAAAAGTTTCTTCAATCACAAAGTATAGTGGCACCAAGTGCATACATTGCAGCAGCTACATTATTGGTGCACCTTTTGTTTAATTGGTTGGCTGTGTACAAGGTTGGGCTTGGTTTATTGGGTGCATCATTGGTGCTAAGTCTTTCATGGTGGATCATTGTGATTGCACAATTTGTGTACATTGTTAAGAGTGAAAGGTGTAAAAATACATGGCAAGGTTTCTCATGGGAAGCATTTACTGGTTTAACTGAATTTTTCAAGTTGTCAGTAGCATCTGCAGTTATGCTTTGCTTAGAGACTTGGTACTTTCAGATTTTGGTTTTACTTGCAGGGTTGCTTCCTCATCCTGAGTTGGCTCTTGATTCTCTTTCTATTTGGTAAGTCAACACTTTCTTATTCTTTTTTAGCATATTGATCTCAATTAATTGGTAATTGTGTTTCAATGTTTTATCTCCTATACCAACAAGACATTAATCTAGTAGTATAAAATCTTATTAGATCTCCTAAATTGAGGGTTCGATTCTTGAGATCAACACTTTTTGGGAGGGGAACCATAAACCCCTAAAGAAATTAGTTTCTTACCAAAAGAAGGTAATGATATTTTGGTAGTACAAAAAAATTGTTTTATATCATATGTGTAGTAAATTGGTTTTTTTTATGTGGAGTCTTGGTCCACAATAAAGGTATGGTCCATAAATCATTTTATTTTAAATTAATTTGTTTAAATTAATGGTAAAGATACATTTAGGACCATCTATATATTGTGGTTTAATAACATATGTTCTTCTTTCTTCCTTTGCATAAATATTATTTCTCACATTTTTTTAATGTTAAAACGTCATATACTTTTGTATTAATATAAAAATTTCCCAATGTAAAAATAAATCTATGGAAATCTAATTAGTGTAGTGAAAAGGAACAAGGGAAATCTTTATGTTTGGATTAAGAGGTATTGAAATTTTTTAAATGAGTGATGCAAAGTTTGAAACAACGAAATTACTCTATTTTTATCTATATCTATACTATATATAAAGTCAAAACATGGTGTAACCACCACCATGACATAATTTATATATTCCTATTTTGCCCTTCAAAAATTTAATTTAAAAAAACCATATAATCCTATATAACCACCTTAAATATATTAATTATAAGTTGCATATCTATACTACTTATAAAGGAAAAACCTAACCTAACTTTCATGAAGTTATTTTGGAGATAAGTTACAAATGTATATGCATCTTTTCTTTAAGATTGAACAATTACCTCAAACGAATATATATTCAACTGCAAATTACAATATATAATACAACTTAATATATAGAATACACATTACAAACAATAGGAAAGCGCGTTGACAGGCACGGTATATGTATAGATTAAGACAAAACTTTATGGGGCAATAAAAATAGTGAGAGGAAGCAAAATATGGGTCAAAGTAGCAATGACAAATTTTATTTACATATGAGTATATGTAAAAATATTTATATTGGACATATACCATAATAACTCTTAGATGAAAATGAGTATTATGAAACTCAACCTCACGTATTTATAAATTTATTTATTAATTAAATTTTTTATATATATTATAATTTGTTAAAATATATTACCAACTTTATTATTATTATTTCATGATAAATTTTAGTAACATGTCTATAATGATAAAATTATTAATTTATATCTTCTTATTCATGTAATAATTATTTTATATATTAATCATTACAAAATATATAATCATATAATTAAAATAAAATCTATTAGATGCCCATAGATATCCATTGTTGAGTATATATGAGTAAGCATTCCCTCATTCCCTCTTCCAGTTTCCATCCCTACTTCAAAGCTAACGTGAGCAACTTTGTCTTTATCATTTTTTGTTATGATGGAAACAAAAGAAAACAAGAAAGAAAAACTAAATTTGTCTTTATCATTTGTCCATATTTAATGTTAGGAATTTATTATTATTTAATTATTTGGTCACCTAATGGTAGTTATAGAGTGAAGTAGCCCAAGTGGGGTGTATATGCTTTTCCCTATTATCTTCATGTCCCTCCACGTGTAAAAGAAAAGGAATAGCTTCACTCAAGGTAAAACAATTGGCCTATATATATATATATATTAGGTTTAATCTCATAAACTGTGTGATCTAGTAATGTTATGTATAATTAATCATTTTTATATATAATAATATAAATTTTATAGAATTAATAATTATATTGAGTAATATCTCTTCATCTTTTTTGGACCAAAGTAAATTAAAACATCAAAGTAGTATTCAATTTTTACATTTTTATGCTTTATTATCTAAAAAACTAAATAAATAAATTGAAAACTCAATTAACAATTTGTTATAGCATAAGCTAATAAACAATAACATGATCACATCGATAACAAACATAATTATAAATAAATTAAAAATATTATATTTTTTCCTTCAAAATAATGTCCTTTTGGTGTTTTAGATAATTGCACCAATTGAGTCAAGTCACTTCAACAATTTAATTCACTGATTTTATACTTAAATTAATGGTGTCAAACCAATTTTAGTACATGATCAATCATATGAGTACTTCAGACTGATCAGGTACTCAATTTTTGTTTGGACCAACTAGTATTTTGTCAAGTTTAACAACTTATGATCCAACCTATTTTGTAATTGAGGTGGTAGTAACATGCAGGCATATAATATTATATTGGTTAACTGTCTTATTTTTTTAATTCCATAATTTATTATGAAAGATTAATATCAATGTAAATAAAATTTATACAAACACCTCTAATTTTAGAGATAATACAAATATAACTTTTTAATAGAAATAAAATAAAGGAAAAAAATAAACTATCTAAATATTAATTCCCTATATAGATATCTAATATAACATTATTGATAAATGACTTATTTCAAATTTTTTATTTCCAATGATTGTATTATAAATAGGTTTGGTCTTCTAAGTTATAGATTTGTATCTTTCTAATTCTCTCTTTAATCTTGTTTCATTTAATATATTTTGGGATGTAGTTTCACCTTTTGCTTAATTTTTTTTTTCTCCCACTCAAACGCTGCCTTTTGTTAATTTCTTAACCAATAAATTTAAAGCACCATTAATTATTAATTAGACTTGTTAAGCTTATTCATTATTATTGGTTATACATTGCAGTACCACAGTTTCTGGATGGGTGTTCATGATATCAGTTGGATTTAACGCAGCTGCAAGGTTATATTACTTATCTTGTTTATTATAAGAATTCATGTTTCTTAGAAACTGTAACAAATGTTTTGATTATCATTAAATTTATTGTTTTTTTATCTCTATAATTGTTTCCCATAATTATATTAATTATTAAAAGATAAAGATGAAAAATAAGAATAAAATAATTATAGAAATTGAATAGATAACAAGTTTTGATGCATGCATGCAGTGTGAGAGTGAGCAATGAACTAGGAGCAGGGAATCCAAAATCAGTGTCATTTTCTGTGATGGTGGTCACAGTCATTTCTTTCATTATATCAATCATTGTAGGACTTGTGGTGCTTGCATTAAGAGATGTTATTAGTTATCTCTTCACAGATGGTGAAGAAGTTGCTGCAGCAGTCTCAGATCTTTGTCCATTGCTAGCACTTGCTATTGTCCTCAATGGCATTCAACCCGTTTTATCAGGTATTGAATTAGCACCCCTTATACTGTTTTTAATACATTTTATTTATCGAAAAAAAAGTAACTATATTTCTTATTTTTGTTCTTTTATAAAGTCTTAAACCTAACTACATGTATTCTTTATATAAGTAGCTAGGTTATGAATAACTAATTAAAGTTTTATCTCCGATCATTTTTTTTTGCTTATATGTAACATGTTTGTTTATCTTTATTATAGATAACAAAATAGGTAATGCCCGTGTGGTGCTCCTGCATTTTTTTGCGAACAAGGCATATAATTTTTGGTCATTAGTTTGTTTCGTCTGCCATGCTTAGAGACATTTCCATTAGGCCATGCAGGCAGCACGCAGACATAATTTAAGTAAAAAATAAGAAATTTTCAAATAAATTATAACATAATGTGATTTTTAATCCTTAGAAAAATTATAATCTTATGTAATTTGTTCAACTACATATAAATTAAAATACAAAGTTTTTGTTATCTTTTTATCTTAATCTACTTTAATATAATGTCCATGTGCCACCCGCAAGCCTGTTAGCCCGTTTTAAAATGGACAAAACATTAAATTTTGTCCGTTAAAATAATGCTGGCATACTGCATCTGCTTAAATTTTTGTAGGCATTTGCGGGCACGAGCAAAACGGGTTGAGCCGACCGTTTTGCCATCTATAACATTATTTATAATTATATTACACTTGAAATTAATGGATGTAATAATGCAACATGTGAATGAAGGGGTTGCTGTGGGATGTGGTTGGCAATCTTTCGTGGCTTATGTAAATGTGGGTTGTTATTATGGAGTTGGCATTCCATTTGGTGCGATTCTTGGCTTTTATTTCAAGTTTGGTGCTAAGGTAAGTTAAATATAGTTATTTTAAGTTTTAACTTAGATTCATGCTTTGCATAGTTGTATCTTTCATATATAGTTTTAGGCTTTTAGCTACATATAAAAACGAACTTCACTTGTGATGTCAAAATAAATCAAATCTTTGAGTTATTTTAATGATTTCAGTTTCACTACTTTAGTGAGAACTTTATCTAACCATCATTTTTTATGTTCGTGAGATATTGTATGAAAGAAAAATAAATATAATTTTAATCACGTAATGTGTTTTTGTTATTGCATTAGTTTGATAAATTAAAGCAATATAAATATTAAAACGTATATATGTTAATTATTTCGTATGTTTTTATATTTTAACTATTGGACTTAATGAAAATCTATGTTTTTTCTAAAAAAATACATCACATTTTTACTGAAACTGCCGTATATATATTTTGGTAGGGAATATGGTTGGGGATGCTAGGTGGCACTTCTATGCAAACATTGATTCTAATTTGGGTCACATTTCGAGCAGATTGGAATAAGGAGGTAAAAAAAAACATCTCCTTAATAATTTTCTTTTCCATGATACTATGCTAGTTGGAAAATGGAGTTAATTAAAGTTATTGCCTTATGAATTTTTTATTTATTATTGTAGGTAGAAAATGCAGCTAAGAGGTTGAAGAAATGGGAGAACAACAAGGAGAAACTGTTTTTAAACTAAAGAATTGTATCACTTAATTCATTTGAGTGGACACAAAGATCTTATATATATCTTGATTGTTATGCATGGATGTATTACAAAAACAATTGTTGAAAGTATTAGTGGATACTTTCGTTTGGGAACAAAATATAATGTGATGAATAGTTAGCATGATTATCATGTTCTATCAACTAGTGTTTTTTTATTAAACATATGTTAAATGTTTTATAATATAATGTATAAGATTTTATAAAGAAATAAGCAATATATAGAATTGGTTTTGATTTGTAAAATGTTTATAAAATTAACAACTCATATAATCTATACATTTTAAGAGTGTACTCTTATAATATAGAAAACTAGTAACCGTATATTGTAGGTGTTCATCAAAAGAAAAAAAGATACTAATCAATACTTAAATCTTTGGAGGATGTTGTAGAAAGTTTGTGGATCCACTCATATAGTTCGCAATTTTTTGTGAACAAAGTATACAAATTTTGTTCATTTACCATGCCCACAAATTTTAATTATAAGCGAAATTAGTTGGATTAGATGAGTTATTATTCTCTACCTTAACTTTTATCACTCATTTAAGAAACTTTAAATTTTGTGCGATTTATTAATCCACCAAATTTTGTGCACTTGGTTGCTTTTTTTCTATTCCGTAAAAGCAAAAATTGAGTATTTTTTACAAGATAAAGTTTTATTAAAAAAAGAAGAAAGGGAGGGTGAAGTATGCAACAACTGGGCATCTACTTTTATCTTATGAGAGATGGTTGGACTGGTCGTAATAGATGTAACCTCATTAATTTTCTCGTCTACTGTCCTAAAGGAACTGTGTTCCTAAAGTCTGTTGATGCTTCTCATGCTTCTAAAACTGCAGATTTGTTATTCAGACTTTTTACGGAAGTAGTTCTATATGTTGGCATTGAGAACATTGTTCATATTGTTATAGACAATATTGTTAACTATGTTGCTGCTGGTAGGTTATTGGAGAAAGAGTTCCCTAACCTGTTTTGGTCTCCATGTGCGGCTCATTGTATAAATTTGATGCTGCAAGACATTGGAAAGTTAGCAGAAGTAGTTGACACGGTATCACATGCTGCAAACATTACCAAATACTTATATAATCATTGTCATCCATTATTTCTAATGAGACAATACACTTATAGAAAAGAAATACTCCGTTCAGCTCCAACTCGCTTTGCTATTAATTTCATAGCATTACAAAGTATCTTGGCGCAAAAAGATGCACTTAGATCTCTGGTAACATCTAGAGAATGGACAAGCTCAGCTTACTCTAAAGATGCTAAGGCAAAAAAATGCGTGGAAGAAGTATTGGATTCAAACTTTTAGAAACAATGTGTTGATATTGTCAAACTTACCGAGCTGCTTGTTCGCGTGTTACGTGTTGTTGATAGTGAGGACAAGCCTGCGATGAGTTTTCTTTATCAAACAATCTTTAAAGCTATACATGAGATGGAGAGGAGGTTTCAAAGAAACAAGACTAAAGTGAAGCCTTCTTTGGATATTATGGATAGTCGTTGGGACTTGCAATTGAAAAGAAATCTTTATGCTGCAGGTTATTGGCTAAACCCACATTGTTTCTTCAATGTTGACGAATTTGAAAAACATAAGTTCACAACATCTGGCCTTTTGGATGTGATTGAGAAGTATGCTTATGCTGATCCTGATTTACTAGATAAGCTAACAAGTGAGATGAGAATATACAAAAATGCCGAGTTAGATTTTGGAAGGTCAGCTGCAATACGTGAACGAAGTAAAGTGATGCTAGGTATAATTAGTCTCTCATAGTTGATAATTTTATTTAATTTTTATTATTTCCTTTCATTATGGTGAAGTAAATTTAAATTACATGTAATGTAGATCAATTGTGGGAAACTTATGGATGTCGTGCACCAAATTTTCAAAAACTGGTCGTTCGAGTTCTAAGTCAAACATGCAGTGCTTCTGGATGTGAACGGAATTGGAGTGTGTTTGAACACATTCATACAAATAAAAGAAATAGGTTGGAGCATAAAAAACTGAATGATCTTGTCTTTATTCACTACAACTTGATGCTACAACAAAGGTATTAACCAAAATATATATATGAACTCAAATGTCTTTCTTTATATCTATCTATCTATATATGTATGTATATATGACTAAATCAATAAATGCATGAATCACTTGAGATATCAAAATTATGACCCAATTAATTTAGAAACATTTGAGGATCATTCTCATTTTATATTGGAGGAGTCACCACCATTCCTAACTTATAAAGAGATTGAGGCCTTACGAAATGACCTTGCAAATATTTCTATCCAACCCTTATCTGATGACATTGGTATGTTTTTTATTGCATTGTCAGTTTTGGTTCTAATAACTAATTTATTTTATTGTTAACTTGTATGAAAAATGATTTATGAAAAAATGATATTGTTGTAGATCAATTAAATTTAGAAGATGATGATGATGCACAACTTAACCCTATGAAGAATGTGAACCTAGTTGAAGATAACGTTAGTCAAGCTTTGGGCTTAAATGGTGAAGAAATGAAACATCAATATGAAACAACTTTGACTCATTGGTGTTAAAGTTTTAAATATATAATATGTTTTGTAGACTGAGTTATGAACTTACGTCATATGTTTCGAGTTTGTCAAGTAAGACAAGTACTTATGGATTACTATTTGTATTTGTAATTCAGACTTTAGATTTTTTAAAGTTGTTTGTTTATGAGAATTCTTACTTTGAGTATAAATATGGATTATAAATTTAAATATATATATATATATATATATATATAAGCATATATGTCCAGTTTAACCGGTTTAATCTCATGCAGTTTAATTACTGAACCATTGGTTGAAACACTAAACCACTAAACTAATACCCTCACCGGTTTGAAGACCAGTCCGGTTTTAATAACATTGCTTAATTCTATTATTTTAATGTATATTAATTTTAACTATACTTAAAATATTATTTACTTTTTGTAACACAGAATATAACACTTTAAAGTATCGCCGGTATTTCTACAATAAGAAAGTATTTATTCCCATCACTATCAACTTGCCATGTTTTCCTTCTGATAAACAAAAGTTAAAAGTCAAATTTCAGTATCACGCACCAAAATAAATTATAATATTAAAAAATTACTTTCTAGGTGTTCAATAGACATGACTACTTTTCAATATTTTCTATTTTGCATCACTCATTCTTGTGTAGAAATTATTTGGAATTTTTAGATTTTTTTACTCTATAGTTATACTTTATACCATTTAATATATTCACATATAAATTATTATAATTTCTGAGATTAATAATTTAGTGGCCTAGAGAACATGCAAGTAAATTTAATTTTCATTAACAATATATTTTTGACACACATACATATAAAACAAAACAAATAGTACAATATATATGCACAGCTAGTATAAAAATTTACACAATTAATATATTATTCATTTGTATTAATTTTTTTACAAGTCAATAATTATAAAACATTAATAATACGTGATACAATATTACAATATAGTGTATCTCTTTTTTTGAAAGAGAGACAGATTGAAGAGGAAAGTGAATACTTGATGCTTGAAACTTGAAACCAAGTAAATGATTCTTTGCTTTGTGCATAAAAAACCTCGCTTTCATTCTTTTCTCTAGTAACACGTGTTGTTTCATACTTTTAACTACTTCAATCACATGCATAAATATAACATTTAACAAGTGTTGCAACTTGCATGTTTTGTCTAGAGGTAATCTCAGATAATCTTCTCTCCCTAACTTGTTCTCGTGGTTTCTGCTTAAAGTTTTATACACCTCCGTCGTTATATCATTTATTATTGATTTGTATTAGTTTTAGTTGAGAGTCAATGGTAGTTAATAAATCAATGATAGATAATTTACTGACATAAAAAACACTTTAGTATACATATTAAATATATATTAGCCATGTGAATCTCTACTTCACAAACACACCAACATGCATTATATGGTTTTAATATTTGTTCCCTCTTTAGAAGTTATGAGCTTGTTATAGCTAACAATGACTTGTGATGCTACACTTTTAAACATTTAATAACATAAAAAAGTGTGATATTCTTATGTGGTTATGCTTTATAGTTAGGAGTCATGATTCATAAAAGATATTATTTTTTTCAACTGGGGAAGTGGGTATCTAGATTTTTTAAGCTACAAATTGCTGCTACAATGTTTTGTTCCTGTTGAATATGCTTTTCAGTTTTGTATATAAACAAGTTCTTAGATTTCTTTTTAGACCGTGCACGCTGATTCTTGGTTTCTATTAATCTTTGTTCTGCTCCTGAAATGGTTAGCACATGAATGATTCTATAGCTCTTCTGATTATGCTTTAAATCACAGGCTTTCAGAGCTTTTTCTCAGAAAATGGAGTTGCTTTGTTTCACAAGGCATTGTATCAAATTTATGTGCAAGTTGTTATTGTTCCTCTTGGTTTTGTGCTTGTGGATTCCAAGGGAAGTAGTAGGAAGAACAGGAACTACAACCATTTCAAATTCTACAGATTCTTATTCAAGACCAAGTGTTTTGAGAATTGGAGCATTGTTTACTTTTAATTCTGTTATTGGAAGATCGGCGAGACCGGCAATTATGGCTGCAATTGATGATGTTAATGCTAATACCACCATTCTCCCTGGCACTAAATTGGAAGTTATTTTACATGATACAAATTGCAGTGGCTTTCTTGGAACAGTGGAAGGTACTATTTCTTCTTACTCTATAATGCTCCATTCAATATTTCAATATGTATAATCAGGATCAACTTTGTAGTAACTTAATGAATTACTTTGTAAAAAAAACATGACTAGAATTATGGGTGGAAATTGCCAATCCTACCTAGTCGGCTTAAGGCTTGGTTGTTGTTGTTGCAGAATTTTGGGTCTGTGAATTATCGTTATACATTCTCTTTTGTCCCTTCTATGTTGAAGTGAACAAGATTCATTATTTTATTAATCATGTAGCTCTGCAACTGATGGAAAACGATGTAGTTGTCGCGATTGGTCCGCAATCTTCAGGAATAGCACACATAATCTCTCATGTAGTTAATGAACTCCATGTACCTCTTCTTTCATTTGGCGCAACGGACCCTTCTCTATCTTCTCTTCAGCACCCTTATTTCATCAGAACAACTCAGAATGACTATTTCCAAATGCATGCAATTGCTGACTTGGTTGAGTACTATAGATGGAGTGAGGTGATAGCTATCTTTGTAGATGATGATAATGGAAGGAATGGAGTTTCTGCATTGGGAGACGCTTTGGCGAAAAAACGCGCGAAGATTTCTTATAAGGCTGCTTTTACTCCTGGTGCAACCAAAAGTGATATTAGTGACTTGTTAAATGGAGTTAACTTAATGGAATCGCGCGTCTATGTTCTTCATGTTAATCCTGATTCTGGTTTGGAAATTTTCTCTGTTGCCAAGAAGCTAGGAATGATGACAAGTGGTTATGTATGGATTTCATCGGATTGGCTTCCTTCAGTGTTGGATTCATTAGAGAATGTTGACACCGACAGTGGTGTAATGAATCTCTTACAAGGGGTTATCACTTTTCGTCATCACACTCCAGATACTAATCTTAAAAAGAGTTTTATCTCTCGGTTGAAAAGCCTTAAAGACAAGGATACTAAAAACTTCAACTCTTATGCACTATATGCATATGATTCTGTTTGGTTAGCAGCACATGCTCTTGATGTTTTTCTCAATGAAGGTGGAAACACATCTTTCTCATCCGACCCTGTGTTGCATAACAGAAACGGAAGCATGTTACATTTATCATCGCTTCGTGTTTCCAATGGTGGCCAACAGTTTCTTCAGACAATTTTGAGAACAAACTTCACCGGTATCAGTGGTCAAATTCAGTTTGATATGGATAAGAATTTAATCCATCCAGCATACGATATTCTGAATATCGGCGGATTTGGATCACGTAGAATTGGTTATTGGTCTAATCATTCCGGTCTATCAGTCATAGCTCCTGAAGTATTATATCAGAAACCACCTAACACTTCAACAAGTAATCAACAATTGTACAGTGTTATATGGCCTGGAGAGACAACAAAAATACCAAGGGGATGGGTATTCCCTAACAACGGAAAGCCATTGCGGATAGCAGTGCCTAACCGAGTAAGCTACTTGGAGTTTGTTTCTAAGGACAAGAACCCTCCTGGTGTAAAAGGCTATTGCATTGATGTCTTTGAAGCAGCCATAAACTTGTTGCCTTATCCTGTCCCACGACAGTATATACTATTCGGAAACGGAGATACGAATCCTGACTATAACGACCTTGCGTATCAGGTTTCACAAAATGTAAGTTTCAAAGTCTAATTTTGTGATCCTATTGTACAACCAATCCGAATAAATTTCTAGACAACTTCACTTTTTATAAAGTGTAGTACACATACTCTGAGTTATAAAAATCAAAATTCGTGGAAAAAGTTGTCCTGAATAGTTGTTCATGTAACACTTTTGTATTGTTTATATCAGTCTTAATAATGTATGGCCTGGCAAGGAATTCCAGTATGAATAATGTGGATTCAGATTTCGGATACTTTGTTAATGTAGAACAATAGAATTTTTGGTTACAAGTAGTTATGTTATTTTGTTCCTTTCCTTCTTCAGAACTTTGATGCAGCTATTGGAGATGTTACAATAGTCACAAACAGGACAAGGATTTTGGATTTTACTCAACCATTCATGGAATCAGGGTTGGTTGTTGTTTATATATATATATATATATATATATATATATATAAGCATATATGTCCAGTTTAACCGGTTTAATCTCATGCAGTTTAATTACTGAACCATTGGTTGAAACACTAAACCACTAAACTAATACCCTCACCGGTTTGAAGACCAGTCCGGTTTTAATAACATTGCTTAATTCTATTATTTTAATGTATATTAATTTTAACTATACTTAAAATATTATTTACTTTTTGTAACACAGAATATAACACTTTAAAGTATCGCCGGTATTTCTACAATAAGAAAGTATTTATTCCCATCACTATCAACTTGCCATGTTTTCCTTCTGATAAACAAAAGTTAAAAGTCAAATTTCAGTATCACGCACCAAAATAAATTATAATATTAAAAAATTACTTTCTAGGTGTTCAATAGACATGACTACTTTTCAATATTTTCTATTTTGCATCACTCATTCTTGTGTAGAAATTATTTGGAATTTTTAGATTTTTTTACTCTATAGTTATACTTTATACCATTTAATATATTCACATATAAATTATTATAATTTCTGAGATTAATAATTTAGTGGCCTAGAGAACATGCAAGTAAATTTAATTTTCATTAACAATATATTTTTGACACACATACATATAAAACAAAACAAATAGTACAATATATATGCACAGCTAGTATAAAAATTTACACAATTAATATATTATTCATTTGTATTAATTTTTTTACAAGTCAATAATTATAAAACATTAATAATACGTGATACAATATTACAATATAGTGTATCTCTTTTTTTGAAAGAGAGACAGATTGAAGAGGAAAGTGAATACTTGATGCTTGAAACTTGAAACCAAGTAAATGATTCTTTGCTTTGTGCATAAAAAACCTCGCTTTCATTCTTTTCTCTAGTAACACGTGTTGTTTCATACTTTTAACTACTTCAATCACATGCATAAATATAACATTTAACAAGTGTTGCAACTTGCATGTTTTGTCTAGAGGTAATCTCAGATAATCTTCTCTCCCTAACTTGTTCTCGTGGTTTCTGCTTAAAGTTTTATACACCTCCGTCGTTATATCATTTATTATTGATTTGTATTAGTTTTAGTTGAGAGTCAATGGTAGTTAATAAATCAATGATAGATAATTTACTGACATAAAAAACACTTTAGTATACATATTAAATATATATTAGCCATGTGAATCTCTACTTCACAAACACACCAACATGCATTATATGGTTTTAATATTTGTTCCCTCTTTAGAAGTTATGAGCTTGTTATAGCTAACAATGACTTGTGATGCTACACTTTTAAACATTTAATAACATAAAAAAGTGTGATATTCTTATGTGGTTATGCTTTATAGTTAGGAGTCATGATTCATAAAAGATATTATTTTTTTCAACTGGGGAAGTGGGTATCTAGATTTTTTAAGCTACAAATTGCTGCTACAATGTTTTGTTCCTGTTGAATATGCTTTTCAGTTTTGTATATAAACAAGTTCTTAGATTTCTTTTTAGACCGTGCACGCTGATTCTTGGTTTCTATTAATCTTTGTTCTGCTCCTGAAATGGTTAGCACATGAATGATTCTATAGCTCTTCTGATTATGCTTTAAATCACAGGCTTTCAGAGCTTTTTCTCAGAAAATGGAGTTGCTTTGTTTCACAAGGCATTGTATCAAATTTATGTGCAAGTTGTTATTGTTCCTCTTGGTTTTGTGCTTGTGGATTCCAAGGGAAGTAGTAGGAAGAACAGGAACTACAACCATTTCAAATTCTACAGATTCTTATTCAAGACCAAGTGTTTTGAGAATTGGAGCATTGTTTACTTTTAATTCTGTTATTGGAAGATCGGCGAGACCGGCAATTATGGCTGCAATTGATGATGTTAATGCTAATACCACCATTCTCCCTGGCACTAAATTGGAAGTTATTTTACATGATACAAATTGCAGTGGCTTTCTTGGAACAGTGGAAGGTACTATTTCTTCTTACTCTATAATGCTCCATTCAATATTTCAATATGTATAATCAGGATCAACTTTGTAGTAACTTAATGAATTACTTTGTAAAAAAAACATGACTAGAATTATGGGTGGAAATTGCCAATCCTACCTAGTCGGCTTAAGGCTTGGTTGTTGTTGTTGCAGAATTTTGGGTCTGTGAATTATCGTTATACATTCTCTTTTGTCCCTTCTATGTTGAAGTGAACAAGATTCATTATTTTATTAATCATGTAGCTCTGCAACTGATGGAAAACGATGTAGTTGTCGCGATTGGTCCGCAATCTTCAGGAATAGCACACATAATCTCTCATGTAGTTAATGAACTCCATGTACCTCTTCTTTCATTTGGCGCAACGGACCCTTCTCTATCTTCTCTTCAGCACCCTTATTTCATCAGAACAACTCAGAATGACTATTTCCAAATGCATGCAATTGCTGACTTGGTTGAGTACTATAGATGGAGTGAGGTGATAGCTATCTTTGTAGATGATGATAATGGAAGGAATGGAGTTTCTGCATTGGGAGACGCTTTGGCGAAAAAACGCGCGAAGATTTCTTATAAGGCTGCTTTTACTCCTGGTGCAACCAAAAGTGATATTAGTGACTTGTTAAATGGAGTTAACTTAATGGAATCGCGCGTCTATGTTCTTCATGTTAATCCTGATTCTGGTTTGGAAATTTTCTCTGTTGCCAAGAAGCTAGGAATGATGACAAGTGGTTATGTATGGATTTCATCGGATTGGCTTCCTTCAGTGTTGGATTCATTAGAGAATGTTGACACCGACAGTGGTGTAATGAATCTCTTACAAGGGGTTATCACTTTTCGTCATCACACTCCAGATACTAATCTTAAAAAGAGTTTTATCTCTCGGTTGAAAAGCCTTAAAGACAAGGATACTAAAAACTTCAACTCTTATGCACTATATGCATATGATTCTGTTTGGTTAGCAGCACATGCTCTTGATGTTTTTCTCAATGAAGGTGGAAACACATCTTTCTCATCCGACCCTGTGTTGCATAACAGAAACGGAAGCATGTTACATTTATCATCGCTTCGTGTTTCCAATGGTGGCCAACAGTTTCTTCAGACAATTTTGAGAACAAACTTCACCGGTATCAGTGGTCAAATTCAGTTTGATATGGATAAGAATTTAATCCATCCAGCATACGATATTCTGAATATCGGCGGATTTGGATCACGTAGAATTGGTTATTGGTCTAATCATTCCGGTCTATCAGTCATAGCTCCTGAAGTATTATATCAGAAACCACCTAACACTTCAACAAGTAATCAACAATTGTACAGTGTTATATGGCCTGGAGAGACAACAAAAATACCAAGGGGATGGGTATTCCCTAACAACGGAAAGCCATTGCGGATAGCAGTGCCTAACCGAGTAAGCTACTTGGAGTTTGTTTCTAAGGACAAGAACCCTCCTGGTGTAAAAGGCTATTGCATTGATGTCTTTGAAGCAGCCATAAACTTGTTGCCTTATCCTGTCCCACGACAGTATATACTATTCGGAAACGGAGATACGAATCCTGACTATAACGACCTTGCGTATCAGGTTTCACAAAATGTAAGTTTCAAAGTCTAATTTTGTGATCCTATTGTACAACCAATCCGAATAAATTTCTAGACAACTTCACTTTTTATAAAGTGTAGTACACATACTCTGAGTTATAAAAATCAAAATTCGTGGAAAAAGTTGTCCTGAATAGTTGTTCATGTAACACTTTTGTATTGTTTATATCAGTCTTAATAATGTATGGCCTGGCAAGGAATTCCAGTATGAATAATGTGGATTCAGATTTCGGATACTTTGTTAATGTAGAACAATAGAATTTTTGGTTACAAGTAGTTATGTTATTTTGTTCCTTTCCTTCTTCAGAACTTTGATGCAGCTATTGGAGATGTTACAATAGTCACAAACAGGACAAGGATTTTGGATTTTACTCAACCATTCATGGAATCAGGGTTGGTTGTTGTTGTTCCTGTGAAGAGGATAAAGTCAAGTTCTTGGTCTTTCCTCCAGCCATTCACGGCTCAAATGTGGTGCGTTACCGCTGCATTCTTTCTTTTCGTGGGAACCGTTGTATGGGTTCTTGAGCACCGGCACAATACCGAGTTTCGTGGTACGCCAAGGCAACAAATCACTACAGTCTTTTGGTTAGTATATCCTCACCATTTTAAAGTCTTTTCAGATAGCCTTTGGTAGATATGAAAAAGTTGGAGCAAAACATATAAGTTTTGTTTATTTTATAAACAGAGTAAAACAGAACAAGGCCTAAGATTAAAAAGCGGAACATTTTGGTTCCACTGAGTTTCTGTCCTATTCTATTCGCGCATCAAACACTACCTAATTCTTCTGTAAGATAACTAGGGAACTTTCGTAACGGAGTTGGTTATTGTTCGTTTGTCTATGATATCTCAAATCTGAAACATTATTTGTCATAGCCTATTCGCGCATCAATGCCTTGCTAAGTTTAGTTCCTCTTTTGCAGGTTTAGTCTCTCAACAATGTTTTTTGCACACAGTACGTTCCCGAAAGACTCTCATTGAATTTTTTTTCTCAGTGTTTACCTTCAACAAGGCTTATTTTACTACGGTACATGGTAAAAGTTTCTGACTTTTTTGGTCCTTCGACTTGGCACAGGAGAGAACACTGTGAGTACTCTTGGGAGATTGGTGCTGATCATATGGCTTTTTGTTGTGTTAATAATCAATTCAAGCTACACAGCTAGCTTAACTTCAATCCTAACAGTGCAACAACTTTCATCACAGATCGAAGGCATTGATAGCTTAACCTCAGGTAATCAACCAATTGGAATTCAAGAAGGGTCATTTGCGAAAAAGTATCTCATTGATGAGCTCAATATAGCACCATCTAGGATAGTTACTTTGAAAAATCCGGATGCATATATCGACGCGCTTACGCGTGGACCAAACAATGGAGGGGTTCTAGCCATTGTTGATGAACTTCCTTATGTTGAACTCTTCATGTCCAATACAAACTGTAAGTTCAGAACTGTTGGGAAGGAGTTCACCAAAAGTGGTTGGGGATTTGTAAGTATCTTTAACGCGATCTGAACATTTTATTCCGAGTTAGAACCGGCTATATCTAGCACAACGTACAATATAGGCTTTGTTTTTTTCCAATTATAAAATTTTTCACTCTTCCCCATATAGCCAATGTGGGACTTCACATTTGAATAATCCCGACAAATACATTACTCTAATGTTTAGTACCTTGATCACAGGCATTCCAAAGGGACTCTCCCCTAGCTATTGATTTATCAACTGCCATTCTTCAACTATCTGAGAATGGTGATTTGCAAAAGATACATGACAAGTGGCTTTTGAAACAAGATTGTGTAGTAGAATTCAGTGATGATGAATCATATAAACTATCTTTGAGTAGCTTTTGGGTCCTTTTTCTTATCATTGGCATTGCATGTTTCATTGCCTTAACAGTATTCTTTATTAAAGTTATGTGTCAATATAACAAATTCAACCCTGACCCTGATGAGGAACATGGTGATGATAAAGTTCAAGTTCAACCAGCAAGGTTCAAAAGGCCTATGCTAACTACTAGCTTCAGGGAGTTGATGGATTTTGTGGATAAGAGAGAAGTAGATATCAAAGACATTCTTAGAAGGAGTAAAAAAAGGAGAAGAAACCAAAACTCAGAAGACACTTTGGGAGAGAAGACGTGCTCTTGAAATATATAATATTGATCACTTTGGTTTCTCACAAATGAAAATTACTTGTTTAGTTTATTGATAATAAATATTTCAATTTTAAGATTTAAAATATTCAGTTTTATTAATATATATACATACATATATATTAAAAGTGAGGATGAAATTTTTTGTTTCACATATAAATTGTTCTGCTTTTACTAGGATTACAATACCACAAGTGGGTACTATGGATATGCTTGTTTATTTTTTTAGACCCCTCCCCTTTTAGAATAAATATAATTTTGTTTATTGTTATTACGTGAGCACTAGAAAATTCTAGACAATAATTCATAAATTTTGTAAAAAAACCTAAACAAACATTCCGAATTAAGAAAGTAGGTTCTATGAAGAAACTGGTCATGTGACATGTTTGGTTACCAAGACTCAGAAAGGTACATACTCTATTATCTACAAACACAATCTAATAATTTGACAATTTTGACATGAAAAATAGCTTTTGCAATGATAAATACATTTTACTAATTTCCTTTTCACGTAGATTCTTAATCTTTGGTCAAAGAGAGAGTACAATATCCATAAAGAGCAAATTAATCATGGCCTCATAATTTGATGTAGAAATACACAGGTCAGGTTGATGTAGAAATTGATAACATGCCCATAATTTGATACATAAGATAACTTACCCTTTTAATCTATATTACGAAATTGATTGATTCTCCAAAACTTTATCTTATTTGTGACACATTACCATCTATGCTATTCATTTATGTCACATAACGAATACATAAATAATAAAGAGATCTAAGTTACTGAATAAGACTAAGCAGAATGGAAGCAACACCCATTTTCAAAACCCTTAAAAAAGGACAAAACACTATGCTAGAGGCAAAAGTTTCCACCATTTACTAGCTATAGTGCTAGTGCTTCTAAAGAAATTAACAATTCAAGAAGGAATTAATATAAGAGGGTTACGTTAAAGCTACACCCTAATAATAATAACTAAGTTATTGAAAAAGCTAATAATAACAACTATAATTAAACATGTTGTCTTTAGAAGATGAAGAGAAATAAGGTCTTAATTTAAGCTCTTAGCATTTTTATAATATAATCTTGGGAAGTCAATTCCCGAACCTTAATCCTTTCTCAGCACTTTGTTGTTGAGATTATGAGAATGGATTATGCAAGGTGCGCTCTTGACTTCTACCTTCACTCTTGTATATAGGCCAAAGTTCTCAACACCTCCTCTTTTTCCAAAATGCAATGCCACCCTCTTATATATATATCCTTCTTCTAAACTGCACCAAAGTTAAACAAGAAAGCACCATCAAATTAAAGAGTCTAGGACAAAATAATATATTAAAAAATAAATATATAGATACTAAGATACATTATGGATTTGATCCAAGCTAGAACATTGACTTAGTTTTTGGCAAAGACAGCCTCGAGTTCGTTAATTTTTGCAAATTTGTGTAGTACCCAAAAACTTGTATTTTTTAGCTTCTAAAAAGATCAAGTTTTGATCGTTATTTTGTTTTAGGTTAACACCCCTTATACTAACTTAATGCAATTTGCTTATTCAAAAAAATATAGATACTAAGACAAAACTAGAGATAACTTTACTATTTCCCACTCTTACATGCCCTTAAACTTAAATACATGAGCATAACTTTCTCACATTGATGAATGTCACAATGATATTAAATTATCATTATGGTCACAATTGCTATTATGTTACATCTATTGCAATTATGGATAATATATGACTTAAATTGTGGTAGAAATGTTGTTACGGATATGAGTCACAACATGGTTGTCTTCAGAAACCACATCACACCTATATGAAATTTTCCTAAAGTTGCAATAAATCTAACATCACCATAATCACGACCGCGACCATTATCATACAAATAAGTGTCTCGAAACAAAATGGACTACTACAACTCTAAGAATGAACTAAACATTACACATAAAGAAGTAAAAGTATCAATCATTAAGGTGAAAAACATAAAACATAAGGCAAAGTATGAGTAGGTATAGGAGTGTTAAGATGTTCTTACCACAAGTTCCATTAGTTCTGAAGCTCAAGCAGCTTCCCCAGTAAGGGAAGCCTTAATTCTCTCAACAGTACAAGCAATAAGATTATTAACAGTAGCAACAGATCCAAGTGAAAGTTTAGCTGTTGGAACTGAATCAACCAATATTTGAAATGCAACAGTTAAAAGAGAACCACCATGATCATTTTCAACAATGCTACTTCCATGTGTTGTAGTCCCATCAGGGAGTATAGCAAAACCAGAAGGAAGAAGGGCTACATAGTCTGGGTGCCCTCCATTGAGAACTACATTCATTGCAGCAATATCTACAGGAGCATAAATTACAAAAGAACCTGTTGAATCAGTGCAACTCTCTTGTAATATTAACATGTTGCTTTGACTTGAATTTGCACTCTGCATAGTCCAAATTTATAGGTATCACTGTTAGTTTGATTGCAGATGAAAGATAGCATTGTAATAAAATTGATTTTGATAAATTGTAAATATGGATATAGGATCATCAACTTACATTCACTCGAAGTAGAGAAACACTATTTCCAGTGTCTCTTCCATTGGCAATATGTGCCATTTCTTGAACAACTCCACCATTGGAAAGAATATCCCACTGTTTATAAAGATTAATCATAAGATACAAAACTCAAGCATTTAATAGCCCTTTTGTTAATTTTATATCACTAATTCTCCTTTTATTTTCCCTTTAATAATGTGTTTGGTTCAGACAATGAGAGAGGAGGATAGAGTCTAATATTTGGTGTACTTTTGTAGTTATTTTACAATTAAAGGTTTACTCACCAATTTGCATACTTCATTTTGAAATAATTGCATATTTAAAAATTGAAGTACATTTTGGGAACCAAGATTGAGCATTTTTTCTTTTGGTAAAAAGAAGTTTTAGGGTAAAGGTAGTCTTCTGATCCAAAGGTTAGGGTACAATCCAAGCTTAAGTAACACTTACAATGTAGCAACACATAACCTATCAAGCAATATTTATTTAAAAATATACATAAAATAATATTTCTTTTCCCAAAAGATAAATCCTTTACCATTAATTTGTGACAAACCAAATGACATTAAAAAGAAAAGGACATGAAGCTTTAACTAAAAGAGATATTGAAAGAGATATATGCAATTCAAAGACAAATTGATGAGGTTTTTCATGCATCATACATCACCTAAGTGAGCAATTTTTCTATATTAAGGATGTCTAATACTAACCTATAAGAACACAATAATGCAGCCTAAAACGTTAAATAAGATAATAATTGGCAAATAATTGTTATTCCATTGACTTGTTTGCTTACCTCACTTCTTGAATTCTCATCACGGAGGAATTCAAAGACACTTTTAGGTGACACTGGAAGCCAAAAAGAAGTTGCAGCACTAAGAACAATACCAGGTGGTCTTCCAGGATCATCAACACTTTTACGTGTCATGACCCTTACATCATCAGCACCTGTTCCTGATCCTGATAATGTTGTCCATGTATGTGCAGTTGAAGCACTCACTCCAGCACAAAAGCTTATTACCATTCTCTCAGCCAGTTTCAACATGCTTTTCCTTCCTTCTTGGTTTGTTATCACTATTATAAACATTATAGAAAAATCAATCCTCTTTAATTTAAACTTGTTGGTTATATTTGGATGTCTAAATTAAATATATACTATATAAAAAAAAACCAGAAATAGCCTATTCTGCTTGCAGATAAGGCTCAATACGTTTATCCTTCGCAGATTTCTCTATGTAGAAGCCTCGTGGACTAGGCTGCCTTTTTTTACTATATAAAAAGAGTATCGATTAATACCGCCAACATCTACGGTGGGCATGTTTGTGGCCATGGAACTAGCAAGCCTTTGACATTGTCGATCCAAGGTTGCAATCCAACGTTTTGCACCAAATGCATGTCCAGAGCTAACAAGTTGTTTGTATAGATTATGAACACCTCTATCATCCACTTCCACATGCTCAACCCATATGACCTAAGTAAGGCATATACATAGATCACTTTAAATTAAATAAGCTACATTGAGAACAAACGCAACATTAATTCATCCTATAAATGCACAAACACAATACTCACTAGATCTATGAGGTTATGACATGATTTTATGATTATATATTGATATTAAAGTACCTTTGAGTAGCCATTAGGCAATTCTTGAATCAAACAACCAGAAGGCCTTCTTCTACATTTAGAAGAAGGACTAGGGCGCAAATTATCCAATGACACATCAACTATTGCCCATGTTCCATCAGGGTGCTGCTTACAATACCTCACAAAGTAACTCTCTCTAGTTGGCACAAGAGGTGTAGGTACTTGTAATTCTGCTGTCATCTACATACATAATCAAATAATTGAATCAAATGTTCTTTTTTGTTTGCAAAATTAACCAATTGTATGTGTAATAGTTTCACTATTTAATAGAATATGAAAATGGATGTTGTATAAATATATCAATGTATATACCACTTGCAAAGCACCGTTGTAGTTCCCTGCCACTCCTGTTGATAGCACTTCTAGAGTCATAGCTCTTGAGACTATACCAGAGAACACTGTAGACCATTGGTTCTGAATAACACACAAAAAAGAATGACAAAGACTTCACAATCATGATATTTCCACTATGTTTTATAAATATATAGTAAAAGGAAAACATTTATTTAACATTAAAATAGGAATATTTTTTAATATACTTTTCACATTAATATTAATATATGTATACAAAAGATACTTTTTTTAGAGATAAACATAAATATGTTAAATAATTGAACTCGAATTAAAAATAGGAGTAATGGTATTTTCATATATTTATTACTGTAATCATTTTTCACATCTACTTTATAATTAGCAGATTGTGTTTAAAAAAATAAAAATCTGACAAAGAATAATGGTTCTAAAATTTTAAAAGGAGTCTCGGTAAAAAGTGATATAGATTATAATTTTCTTAAAAATAAAATGCAAAAAAATAGTGTAAAAGATATGTTATATACCGCATCCATGAGAATCTCAACAAGGTTAACATGGTTCATGATAACCACAGCAGTTTCACGTGAAGCTTCACACTTGAACCCATTAGGTTTAGGTCCAATCCCTCTAGGAAAAGACCTAACATATTCATCCTCATTTAGCATAGTGGTGGAGCCATCAAGTGTGGTCAACCATAGAGGTTCACCCAATTGTGCCATTCCAATAAGCTCCTCCATGGCTGCAACAGCAAGCTCAATTATGATTGGTTTATCAGCTTCAGTGGGTCCACTTATTGACCTTAAAAGATCTCCACCTCCATACATATCAATGCCACCTTGTTGTCCACTAAAAGCACCATTGACTCCAAGTTCTAGAGGACGTGGAGGAACAGATGGGGATGAAAGAAGTGGATAATTCACCACTGGCTTTCCAACATACTTGGCAGCTATAGCAGAAATTCTATCAATCTGAACATCAAGACCAAGTAAAGGGTTAAGGAATAATTGACTAATTAGTGTTATGTCACATGACAATAGCATATATCTGTCTTCTACTACAATAATAATGTTTCATTCACATAATTTAAATAAATAAAAAGATAATACTTTCTGATAAGTAAAGTGAAGAGTAAAGACTAGACCTTTTAGACCTTGAACCCTACGCATGAAGAGGTTATTTTTTAAATGTTGGAAATAGATTTCTCACTTGCTAGGTGCAAAGCTACACACGTTTATACATTAACCTTATTATCATGTCATGACAAACACTTGAGTAGGTGTTCATAAAAAATGAGTGTATATAGAGCATTGTTGTTTTTTACTACAACTGCAAGGTTGAAGAAGTTGTTGGCAAAATCTTGTACCTCTTCTCTTAGACGAGCATTTTCAAGCCTCAGTTGATGTTCATCAAATGACATTTCTCCTATAGCAGTTGGTCCACCACAATTAGGACATGAAGCATTGGCAAGAGCTTCCCTGTACCTCATGTTATCTGCACGAAGCTTATCATTTTCAGTCCTAAGTTGTGTGTTCTCATGGCGCTCATGTTGTGTCTGTAACCAAAACAACAAAACAAACACCACACTCTTTATGAGCAAGTCAAACAAAAGCTATATATCATAAAGTATTTTGTCTTGTATGTAGATTTGTCTTATGTTAGTTGCAACAAAAACCGTCCGAATTATTATGTATACCTTCATCTGAGTGCGCTTGTTCTGAAACCAAAACTTGACTTGTAATGGCTCTAATCCCAATTCTTTACTCAGTTCCTTTCTTTGCTTGTCATCAGGGTGAGGACACTCCTTGAAGAAACTGAAGCATAAAACGTGGAAAGATAAAAATTAATTACAACGTTTTTAATATGAAAAAAATAATATAAAATAAAGGGTTGGGACAAAAGTTTTGCTTACGCTTCCATTTCTTGGATCTGGTGTTGGGTGTGGCGGTGGTACCGCTTTTTCTTCTTATTAGGACGTGGATCTTGGTCCTCGCCGGAGGCACCACCGTCATGATTTTCGCTACCGGATTTTGTGCCACTGTCAAACTCATCGTTGCGGATTATAGGGATATCACTCTCTGAAGTGTTCTGAGTAGTCATGTCCAAATGGTGAAGACCTTCCATCATGTTTGGCTGGAACATTATCTACTGATCTTTAAGATTCCAAACTCTTATTTTTAAATCTAACAAAAACAATACCCAAATATAGCATACTATACTCAGAAAACAAAGGATCAAAATAGCACCAACATTTTTTTAATTATTTTAGATATACTACTATGTTCATGAAAAAATTGATTTTGATATAAAAACTGTGTACAAAATATGCAGATTTGACCAGATTGGTGTTTTTGAGGGAAATAAGTAGGTTCCAAGAGTGAAAATTGGAAAAAGAATAACGCGTTTTCGAATACCGAGAAGGATATTTCAACTGAGAGAGAAAGAGTTTTTTTCTTTTTCTTCACTAAGACCAACTTTGACTAATAAAAAGGTAGAAGACTTTTTATTTAGGTATAGAGTAAAATAAGAGAAACCCAAAGTGAAGAAAAAATGAATCTTAGAAAAACAGCAATGGAATTAACATGAGAATCAGAACCAGAATTATAATAAAAAATGGAAGAAAATGAAAAGGTATCACTGACCTGCGTAAGAGATAGAGATTCAAAAACGGTGCCGTTTGTTTCAATCATAGATGGCATATTTCACAAACCAAAAACACCAACTCTTCTCTCTTCTGAGACCCTTATATGATGTCTTCAAAGGTTGTGTTTTCTTCTTAGATTATGCTGTCAGCTAAGGATATTGTGTAACTACAAAACAGATAAGAAAAAGACACAAAAACGTGACCTAAAAGAAAGTGAAGAAAAAAGTGGAAAAGTCTCAACAAATTTCGGTGTCCTTACAATTCCCTAAACAAATGCGTTGCGTAATTAAAATGCAGATATGAATAACGTTGACGGTTCCTTATACTCCATATCAACCCAAGAAGATTCAGAAAATATTGGAGAAATATAAGGTCCATAAAGATCTCTGTATAATAGTAATAATAATAATAATAATATGTTACAGTAAACGTTGCGTTCCTTTCACATTCTGGTAACCCTAGCTATATGCACCGAGTGAGATCGAAAACTTATAAATTTTGCCCGATTTTTTATAAAATAAAATATATATTTGTGAAACATTATCAAACATTTTGTTTTTTCAAAATCATTGATCTTAGACTTAGAAAGTGTGAATGATATATGGAATTATGTTATGTGACAAAATTATCAACTTACCAGTGGTTGGTAGTTGCCGAAGAAAAGAAAGCTACAGAAAAAAAAGAAGATAAATATTTAGATCTGCTTTTGTACTCTTTTCCAAATATTGATATGAGAAGAGGAAAAAAGAAGAAAAAGGGGTTGAAGAAGATATGAAAAGTTTATGATATGGTAAGTAGAGAAAAGGTTGAGCATAGAAAAGGTTGTGTAAATGATGGTGAGAAGAAGATGAAGGTGGAAGAGGAGAAGAGAGGAGAAAGGAAATGAAGAAGGGAGAGAAGAAAGTGGGAAGAAAAGGGAGAAAATATGGCAGCTATGAGTTATTGCTAAGCGTAATGAGATGGTGCAATTGCATTTAATGGTGGGAGAAAGAGGTGTAATTGCTATAGAGAGAGAATGAGAAAGTGAAAGAGAGAGAGAGAGCAACTTTTTTACTTAGTTTGTGAATTTTTGCCCTTGGAGAGTTGATGCTGTAAATGTGTCACGGCAACCAAACTTGTTAGTGTTTTTCTTTTCTATAATGTATCCATACCATAAAACATTAACAGCATACACAATGATACAACACATTTTTCATTCTTAAATGGACCTCATTTATTATTTTATATTTGTTTATATTTTTTAACAACTTAAGTAACGCACGCTAAAATCACCTACAATGATGCAACTCTATTTTTGTTCTATGTTTGATTTAGGAATGAAAGTGAGAGGAAAGAAAGTAGAAGGAAAGAAAAGTAATAGAAAAACATATGATAATTTTGTTTTTTTGGTACATTTGAAAATGGAAGAAAATTAGTCAAAAGAAAATCCACATTTATACATAGTGTATTGAAAATGACATAAGTGTTCTCATTATTTTTGTATATAATTATGTAGTATACCTAATTTTTAAATTGTAAATTACATAACTAAATAATTTATTCTTAATAATATTAATTAACATTTTTAAGTAACATGTAAATTAAGTTTAATATAAAAATATTTGTTTATGAAAATCATTAACTTTTCATCTTTTTCTTACTAATGTGTCTAAAAGAAAATATAATTCTTATTTGACAATTAATTTTATATTTTTAATCATCTCACTCAATCTTTTAGTATACAAAATTACTATTTATTTGTGAGCTCAAAATGCAACGAAATAAAATTAAGTTAACCAATTTCACATAAAATGAATATAAACAAATAAATTTAGTACACTGTATTTATTTTCATTTAGATTATTGTGAGACTCATGCATATTTTTTTCTTTCCTCTCTATTTAATGTTGGAACCAAATGGTTGAAAACGACATTTTCCACTACTTTTCTTTCCTTCTTTTTTCTTTCCTTCTTTTTTATTTCCTCTTGCTTTCTATGGTAGCAAACATAGTGTAAATGGAGTAAATGTGTTGACAGAAGCTCTGCTAGGGCATGCTCCAAGAATATGGGATTTTGATCATCTCCAACTTTATGGGAAACCACCTTCTTGCTTAAGCATGGAAACTTTTGTTCCTTGGAGCTTCCTTTCTGAAACAACCACGTCTCCTAAACCTCTTCCACCCTCTTCTCTCAAGAAGTCCTTTGCACAAGTTCTCCAGAACTCATGTGACATTGCCATCTCCCAACTTCCTCAACCCTGCATCAAAGGGGATGCAATCGCGATAAAAATTCCAGAGGAAGATTATCAGGCGGGATTGCAGAGGTGTAGAAATCACCTTCATGGGAGGCTCATCCTAGCAAAGGGGGATAGCCCTCTGAAGTATATAAATCTGAAAAACAAACTTCAGAAGATGTGGGAAATGATAGGCACATGGACCATGGTGTCTCTGGGCAAGGGTTATTACGACTTCTCATTCTCATCGGTGGAGGATATGAGAAGCATCTGTGCAATAGGGGCTTGGTCTCTAAAACCAGGGTTCCTTAGGATGTCCCTATGGACACCAGATTTCAATCCAAATCATCAAAGACAATCACACTCTCAATGCTGGGTTAAAATATTCGGGTTGCCACAAGAATATTGGAGCCCAAGGATTCTATTTTCCATTGTAGGGGGACTAGGCACTCCCATATCATTGGATGATGCTACATCTAAGAGATCATTTGGACATTATGCTCGAGTGTTGGTGGAGATAAATATCAAAGAGGATTTATATGATCAAGTCTTGGTGGAGAGAGAGGGTTTTGCTTTCTTTGTTGGGATTGAATATGAAAATGTCCCTTTCTATTGTACTATTTGCAACAATATTGGTCATCTACAGAGCAATTGTCGCAGAGTGAATAAAAAGAAGGTGGATGAGAATGCCCCTAGAAAGAAAGTTGAGGAATCAGGCCATAAGGAAAATAAAGAGGAGGAGGAGGTTCCAACAATCAGGAAAATTGATGACCTAGTAATCAATTTGGAGATAGACAATAGGGAGGAGGCTAGTTGGGCAGGGATAGAAAGAGTTGAAAACACACCTGAAAAGGAGGCAGGACAAGAGACACCAAATATGACAAGTTTGGAGGACTCATATGATCCCTCAGTGCCACAGAATATTAAAGACAATTTCATAGTGCTTGACACACAGGAATTGGGCAATATAAATGCAGCCAAGGATATGCAGCTAGTTGGCAGGCTTTGGGCAGATGACAATATAGAGGAGGAAGAGGAAGATGAACAATTCACTCCTATACCCGTAGGGGTGGGCACTCTAAAACTGTCCAATGATAATTCTCTACTGGAATTGCAGAGGTCTTGGTCACCTCAACACTAGGTTGGTCCTTAAAAATCTTTGCTTAACTCATAAACCAGATTTCTTGTTTATTGCTGAGCCTATGATAGCTAAGGAGGTAATTCTGGATACCTTTTGGAAAATTAGGATGAATCTATTTGTCACCAATAATAGGGGAAACATGCTGCCCAATCTGTGGGGCTTATGCAGCCATGATCACTCTCCTACAGTTTTGCATAATTCTTCTCAGCACATGAATATCTCAGTTTCAATAGCTGATAAAAGTTGCTACATTAGTGCAGTGTATGCTCATACTAATTATGTTCAGGGAAGAAATCTCTGGTATGACTTGAATGCTCAGATAATTGCAAATGATGGGCCATGGACTTGCATAGGAGATTTCAATGTGGTGCTTGGTGCCAATGAGGCCAGAGGCCCTCGTGTGCCTCATGCCTTGCCCTCTACTGAATTTAAAACTTTCACTGATTGCTCTAAGTTGATCCATCTAGCCACAAGAGGATCTTTGTTCACTTGGTCTAATAGGAGATCTGGGGTTGCTCTCACTGAAAAAAGGCTAGACAAAAGTTTATGTAATGAGGAATGGCTAAATACTTGGAGTCAAACATCCTGTTGCACTTTGCCTAGAATAGCCTCTGATCATCATCCTATTCTGTGCACTTCTATCCCTTCTGAAAGGAGAGCTTATACTTTTAGGTTTCACAAAATGTGGACCAAGCATGAGGATTGTAAAGGTGGTGGAAAATATCTGGAATAGACCTTGCTATGGGTGCCCTATGTATATTCTCACTCAGAAGCTCAAGAATCGTAAGAAAGAGCTTAAGCTTTGGAACAAAAATGTTTTTGGCAACATACATCTGAATGTCAAAACTGCTATGGCAGAGTTGGAGCTGATTCAAAATTCCAAGACTATCATGCCTAGCCAGGATTGGAGGGATCAGGAAAATTTGGCCCAAAACAAGCTCATGATTGCTCTTGATGTGGAGGAGTCTTTTTGGAAATAAAAAGCTAGGATAAATTGGCAACTTAATGGGATAGAAACACAGCTTTTTTCCATAGAGTCACCAAAATAAGGCAGGCCACCAAGTCTATGACTATGTTAAAGGATGGTAATAGATTGATAACAGAGCAAGAGGAGATAGGAAATCATGTGTTGGACCACTTTCAGAATCTTTTTGCTTCTGAAAATTCTACTAGACATAATTCTCTCATCCAAGAGGTAATTTCTAGTATGGTTTCTCAAGAGGAAAATGCTAGGTTAACTTCCATGCCTTCTACAGAGGAGATCAAGAAGGCAATGTTTGATATGAATGGTGAGGGGGCACCAGGGCCTGATGGATTTGGGAGATGCTTCTTCCAAACTTTCTGGGATATAGTTGGGCATGATGTTTTCCTTTCAGTGTCCCAAATCTTTTCTCAGGGATGGATTCTTCTAAACATGAATGCTAACACTATTGTCCTAATTCCTAAATGCCTTGGTGCTGACAGAATTCATGATTTCAGGCCAATTTCTTTAGCTAATTTTCAATTCAAAATTATTACTAAGATTCTGGCTAATAGGCTGGCTTACATTGCCACTAGAATTGTCTCTCAGAATCAAAAGGGCTTCATAAGAGATAGAAACATCCAAGACTGCATTTGCTTAGCTTCTGAAGCAACTAATTTACTGGATTACAAGACTTTTGGTGGCAATCTAATCTTAAAGCTGGACATTTCTAAGGCCTTTGACACAATTGATTGGGAATTTCTGCTGGATACACTCAGGGCCTTTGGTTTTGATCAGAAATTTATTGCTTGGATTAAGGTAATTCTTCACTCAGCAAGGCTATCCATAAGTGTTAATGGTCACAGTGTGGGTTACTTTGCTTGCAAGAGAGGGGTTAGGCAGGGGGACCCTCTATCCCCCCTGCTGTTCTGTATTGCTGAGGAGGTCCTGAGCAGGGGAATCCTAAAGCTTGTAGCTCTTGGCAATCTGAGCACAATTAGTGGTCCTTCATCTATGCAAACTATGAGCCATGTGCTATATGCAGATGATGTGCTCATCTTCTGCAAGGGAGTGAAAAGAGAGCTCAGAAATCTCAAACTTCTGCTATCTGATTATGCTCTTGCTTCTGGCCAGATCATAAATGCCTCCAAAAGTCAGTTTTTCACTGCAAACTCAAATCCTAGGAAATTTTTGAACCTCTCTTCCTTCCTTGGTTTCAATGCTGGATCTCTCCATTTCACTTACCTTGGTGTCCCTATTTTCAAAGGAAAGCCCAAAAAGGTCCACCTGCAACCAATTGTGGACAGAATTACTCAGAAATTGGCAACTTGGAAAGGCTCATGCCTCTCAATCATGGGCAGAGTGGAGTTAGTCAAATCCGTCATTCAGAGCATGTTGGTTTATTCTTTTCACATATATGTTTAGCCTGCTCAACTTCTTAAAGATCTAGACAAAAAGATCAGAAACTTCATCTGGGCAGGGAATACTGAAGTCAAAAAACTAATCACTGTCAATTGGCATCAAGTCTGCTCTCCATTTTAGGTTGGTGGCTTGGGGGTCAAGTCAATATCCAAGATGAACAAAGCTTCCCTAATTAAACTCTCATGGACCATGCTCTCTTCTTGCAAAGACTGGGCTATTTTCTTTAGACAGAGGTTTAGAAGGGACTGCATAATCTCCTCTAGATACTACAAGTCTTCAATTTGGCCAGGAATCAAGACTAACTGGTCCTATGTCCATCTCAACTCAGGTTGGCTTGTTGGAAATGGAACCAAAATAAAATTCTGGACTAACAACTGGCTTGGATCTTCTCTGGTGGATCTTTTGAACATTCCTGAGGATCTTAGATCCAATCTGCAAGCCTATGTGGCAGACTTCATTCACCAAGGTAAATGGACAATTCCTTCTCAACTGGTTGAGCTTTTCCCGTCTGTCTCTAGAGCAATTTCCAGGACTCTAATTCCTAATATTGATGATAGAATGGTTTGGCATGGCTCATCTGATGGCAATCTGTCCCTAAAGAAGGCCTACAACAATATATTCCCCCTTGCTAGTCTAGTGAATTGGTTCAAGGAAATTTGGTCAACTAAAACCCCTCCTTCTAAATCCTTCATAGCTTGGAGATGGTGGCACAACAAAATCCCCACGGACGAAAATCTCCAGAGAAGAGGATGCAGTTTAGTGTCCATGTGCAGTCTTTGCAATCATAGCCTTGAGACATCCAGTCACATTTTCCTTCACTGTGATTTTGCCAAGCAAATCTGGCTTTGGTTGAATAACACTTTCTCCATTAACACAAACATGTCCTCTTGCTCTGCTCTTTGGATGTCTAGCAAGATGGAGTGGAGCTCTCAAACAAAAGAAGCCTTCTCTATCTGCATTACTCATATTATTGCTTCAATCTGGTTTTGCAGAAACAAAGCAAGGTTTAATGATACTAAAGTCCCAGTGGCTAGAGCTCTGGACAAGCTAAAGCAAGATATTAGTTTTGCTGCTAATCAATCTAAATGTTTTGCAAACAACAATCCTAATGAGTTTGCCATTTTGAGAAGTCTAAAGATCAACTTGAGGTTCAAGAATTCTCCAAAGATCAGGGAGATAATTTGGCATCCTCCCATCATAGGTTGGCTAAAGGTTAACACGGATGGTGCTGCCCAGGGTAGCCCTGGGTTGGCGGGAGGAGGTGGAATATTCAGAGATCACCTTGGTAAATTTGTTGCTTGTTTTGCTGCTTTCTATGACATACAACATGCTATATACGCGGAGCTCCTTTCGGTTATTCTGGCAGTTGAACTTGCTCATGCCAAAGGATGGCATCACTTATGGATTGAAAGTGATTCAACTCTAGTGGTGGACATTCTCATAGGGAATATACAACCTCCTTGGAGTCTTGCATCTAGGTGGAGTATTTGTCAATCCTTATTATCTTCTATGTCTTGGAAGGTTTCGCATATTTTCAGGGAGGGTAATTCCTGTGCTGATTTGCTTGCTAACCATAGTTTAAGGTCTAGGACTTTTACTTGGTGGAATTCTATCCTATCGATAATTTTCTGGGAATGTAATAGAGATTGGTTGAGGCTTCCTTCCTATAGGTTCACAAACTTGTAATGGCTATTTGTTCCTTTTTTTTATAAATCTTGGGTGCTCTAGCACTATTGCTTAAAAAAAAAATATTTCTCTGTTGTAACAATTGTTTTTCCGTTTTTTAATGTTGACTCACAACTTTAAGAACAATGTGTATTTAGCTTACTGTTATGAAATAAGAACAAGAATGTCTCATCTTCAGTGTTGAACTTGGATGAGAATATATTTATTTCATTACGAACAATTTTTTTGTTACCATTATGAATGCGGTAAGGTAAGTGGATGTATAAGAGGTTAAGTCGTTTTTTATTGTATGTTCTGAATACCATACATGCATGATATTATAATTTTTTTTAAGGAAGGTTAAGCTTTTATTATATCAACTGCAGTATTGGGGTTATTTGAGTCTCGAATGCTTATTAGAATTAGAGTAATTCTTAATAGTTTTATATGAACCCTTACATGATGCTTATGGATTGTTCAAATTGGCAACGAAACCATACGAGTTAAATACTCTTTTGGTAAGCAATCGAGTTAAATCCTTATCAAATATATCAACATTTGTTGGCGCTGAGGAAGCTACATGTGTGTGAGGGTGTCCATTACCCTCAATTTTTTTGAATAATATATATATTCCTTGTAATTCTACAAGTTCAATTTTTTTTTTTAAAAACATGAAATAATTTGTGAAAAATAAATAATCATTATCATGTTGAATTATTTTATATTATTGTGAATATACAATTTAAGTAATTTCATGATCATAACTGTTTTTTTATGTGTCTTCTTTAAGTGTAAATCAATTTTTTCTATAGTTTTGATTTGACAAAAGTAGTTGAATTTACAAAGTTTTGTTCAACTGATCTGATGATGTTTGATAATCAAATTAAGATTTATATCATTGATATAGCTGAAATTCTGTCCAGATTAAATGACATGGAAGATAGAGACTGGTTGGTATTTTCTAAATTTGATCATGGAGCGGTAGGAGGTGTCCAATGATTTGTGCTTCTATGAACATTAGAGGTCTGGGGAGTCATCTTAAAAGGAGGTGCGTGAATAAAGTGATAAGAAATTTTGATGTTGACTTTATGTGTATCCAGGAAATAAAATTGGAGGTGTGTGAAGATAATTTTTGTTTTCAATTATGGGGTAATGAAATTTGTCATTGGGAGTTCAATCATTCTTTGGGTCATTCGGGTGGTATTCTGAGCATATGAGATTCTAAAAAATTCTCAAGCATTAATACTTTTAGAGGGGATGGTTTCCTGGCTGTCCAAGGTGTTTGCTGAAAGTTCAGATTAATGTTTGCCTAGTGAATATTTATTCTGTTTATTGGAGTTGAAGAAAAATTTGTGGACTGATTTATTAAATCTTAAAAGAAGCTTAGGGGATGGGTTATGTTGTTTTATGGAGGACTTTCATGCTATTAGAGTGGATTATAAAAGATGAGATGGATCCAATTTGTATAGCCGGAGGGAAATGCAGTTGTTCAATGATTAGATTGGTGAGATGGAGCTGATTGACCTTCCCCCATTGATCGCAATTTTACGTGGTATCAACCAGGAGGGGTTGTTATGAGCATATTGGATAGGTTTCTCATATTTGGAGAGTGGTTGCTGATGTGGCCAGATACTACTCAGAGGTCTATTGATAGGGATTATTCGGATCACTGTCCGATTCTTCTAAAAATTTCACCTTGGACTCAGGGACCTTCTCCTTTTAGGTTCAATAATTGTTGGTTCTCTCATCTGGGGTTTAAAGAGTTTGTTTCGAAAATGTGGCGTGAGTCTCTGGTGTCTAGTTGGTCTGCTTACATTGTAAAGGAAAAGTTGAAGTTGTTAAAAGTGAAGCTGAAAGAGTGGGATAAGGAGGTCTTTGGTTGCTTGGACTCAAGATTGGGTGATCTAGTTAAGCAAATCCAAAGCTTGGATTTGATTGGGGAAACCTCTTTGTTATCAGAGGATAAACTTACTTTGAGGAAGAAATACATGGCTGATTGGTGGTCTACTACAACAATGAAGGATAGTCTAATTGTGCAAAAGTTTAGAGCTAGATGGCTAAAAGAGGGTGATGCTAATACATCTTTCTTCCATGTTAGTATTAATAACAGAAGGAGGAGGAATCACATTCATGGAGTTTGGATTTATGGAGAGTGGATCGAAGAGGATAAAGGTCTTCTGGAGGTGGTGTCAAATTATTTCCAAAGGGTGTTTTACAACCCTTGTAGGAGCCTTTCTTCACTAGATGGGGTGGGTTTCAATTGCCTTTCTGATTCTCAGGTTTTGTCTCTTGATGCGGTTTTTTCGGATGGTGAGATTAAAGAGGCGGTGTGGAGTTGTACAACTGATAAAAGTCCGGGGCCAGATGGGCTTAATTTCAGGTTCTTTCAAGAATTTTGGGATATTATTAAGCTAGATATTGTGTCTTTTTTGTGGGAATTCCAGGTGAATTGTAAGCTCCCAAAAGGTTTGAACTCCTATTTCATTGCTCTAATTCCAAAATTAAACAACACAACAAAGATTCAAGATTTTAGACCGATTTCTCTAGTGGGTTCTTTATACAAGATTCTGGCTGAAGTCTTGGAAGGTATGCTTAAAGGGGTGATGGCTTCTTTCATTTCGCCTTCAGAATCAGCTTTCATTCAGGACAGAAACATTCCATTCGTCTAAGAAGGATATGGATGGGTGCTTATTGTTCAAAGTGTATTTAGAGAAAGCGTATGATTCAGTTAGTTGGAATTTCTTGGATTATATGATGTCTAGGTTTGGTTTTTCGAGTCAATAGAGGAAATGGATAATTGAATGCTTAATTTCTACTACTATGTCGGTCCTTATGAATGGTACGCCCTCGAATCAATTCTCAGTTTCAAAGGGTATCAAGCAGGGAGATCCGATGATGCCTTTTTTGTTTCTGTTGGTGGCAAAAGGGTTTGTGGGATTGGTTCGTATGGCAAAAATAGGTGGAATCCTGGAAGGTTTTAAAATGAGGCGATCAGAGGTTGAAGTGACAAATTTACAGTTTGCAGATGATACAATAATGGTATTCAAGCCCACAACTTCTAATTTGTGGGGTATGAAAACCATTATTAGATGTTTTGAACTTGTGTCTAGAATGAAGATTAATGCTCATGAAAGTTCTTTGTTTGGAATCTGAAATACAGAGAGCTTCATGAGGTTGGCAGTCTCCTTTTTATCTTGCAAGATTGGAACTATTCCTTTTGTGTATTTGGGGATCCCGGTGGGGGCAAATTCGAGGAGTGTTTCTATGTGGAAGAGTGTTGTAGATGTAGTGGCTAGGAGACTCGCTTCTTGGAAGCGGAAGCACATTTCCTTTGGAGGTAAAGTCATTTTTCTCAACTTAGTTTTGTCAAATTTACCTATTTATCTCCTTTCTCTTTATAAGGCTCATAAGAAGGTTATTCATAACATTACTACCCTTCAAAAAAAGTTCTTATGGGGAAATAAAAGAGGTAATAGAGGCATCCATTGAGTGAAATGGCCAGAGGTCTGTAAACCGAAGAAGTAAGGCGGGTTGGGAGTTAAAGACTTAACAAAGTTTAATGAGGCATTATTAGGGAAATGGAAGTGGAGAAGATTGACTGAGCTAGAGTCGACGTGGGTTAGAGTGGTGGATTCAAAGTATGGTCCAGACATGAGTAGTTCAGAATCAGATTTGGCCTCGAAGTAGTGGAGGGATTTGGGTAAGATCGGTTCGTTGAATGGTGAGAATGCTGGGTGGTTGGACTCTCATGTGTGGAAGGAAATTGGTGATGGTGGTTTGACGTTATTTTGGCATGATACTTGGTAATCAATGCTTGAAAGACATGTTTCCGAGACTTTTTTTACTTGCAGAGAATAGACAAGCTTTAATAGCGGATTATGGTGTTTGGATCAATGAGTCTTGGAGTTGGCGCATTTCTTGCATAAGACATCTGTTTTCTTGGGAGGAAGACTCAGTCGATCGGTTATATGAGTTGATAATCTATCACAGTTGTAGACGAGGTATTTCTGATAGATGGAGGTGGGGCCTAAATGCTTATGGGGTTTATACAGTCAAATCAGCATACATGGCGCAATTAGAGTATGACACATCTGCTAGGGACGATCTTCTTAACAAGTGTTGGATTAGTTGTATTCTGATGAAGGTGTACTGCTTTGTTTGGAAAACAATGAGAGGGAGTTTGGCTACTAAGGGCGAGCTTCAAAGAAGGCATATTATGGATGGACTGGAGTTGAATTGTGTTTTTTGCTTGGAGCATATAGAGTCAACTAATCATCTTCTTCTAGCTTGTTCGTTTACATTTTTAGTGTGGAAATGATTTTATTCTTGGTTACAAATTCCAATTCTTCTACCTGATTCTATTTCAGATCTGTTGGTGATGCATGATTCTTTTTATAGAGTTCCATCAGGTAGAAATTGTTGGAGAATGCTTTGGTTTGCTTTGGTATGGTCGATCTGACTCATGAGAAATGATGTAATCTTCTCGGCTAAAGAGGTTAGCTTTACCGAGGTGATGGATTTGATTCAGATTCAATCTTGGACTTGGTTTTGTTCCACAAATGGTCCTTTTGTTTATGACTTTGCACAGTGGAGCATAGACTATAGGTCTTGTATATCCCATATCAACAGTGTTGTTTGATTGTGTTCGTTTTTATTTGTATTTGGGGGCATCCCTTGTGCCTGATTATTGAATTTTTTCGTCCATAAGAAAAAAGGTATCAATAATCTTTTAGATAAATTTGTTGAAGTTGAAGATACATTATTTACCCATTAGTTTATCTTCTTTTGAAGTTAACAATAAAAATGTAAAAAGACTTTTTGAACTTTGAAAATTATGGGAAATAATTTGCGTAATCAAATGAGAGATGCATAATGAATGTATGTCTACTATCTAGTGACTTATAATTAGGGAGAAGTATTCAACAATATTGACAATGAATTGACCATTCAATAATTTTAAAATTGAAATCATATAGAGATTAATTATGAAATATATTATTAATTTGATTGAATATATTTAAATTTTTTAATTCTGACATTAATGTTTGAGTTAATTACACTGACATCCCCCTGAGTTTTAGTGAAATTACACAAACACCCCTCACTTTTCTACACCTACACAAACCTCCCCTAGTTTTTATACTTTCGTTACACTGACCACCCCTACATAAGAAATAAATGTAATATTTTAAACAAAAAATGTGATAAATGTAATTAAGTTAAACAAAACATGATATATTGTGAGGAAAATTCCAAATAATATACAAATCAATGTATCTTTATTATTTTTTGTTACTAAATGCATCAACAATTCTAAAGAGATATTGTTTAAATCGCTCTTATACTATATCGTAACGAACCAAAAATAATAAAGAGGTATCGACTCATATTATTTGGACTTGTCTCCACAATATACCATGTTTTGTTTAACTTAATTGCATTTATCATATTTTTTGTTCAAAAAATTACACTTATTTCTCATGCAGGGGTGAGTAGTGTAATGAAAGTATAAAAATTAGGGGTTTGTTAAGTGTAGAAAATTGATGGGTAGTTTGTGTAATTTCACTAAAACTCATGGAGTGTCAGTGTAATTTACTCTTAATGTTTTTATTTTTTATGATTGATGATATTTATTATTTGAATTGTTAATCTATATTACACATCATGCCTTTGGGTCTTGGTCCAAGTTTTTTATTTTCTAAAACTATATTATAAAGAGAAAATAATATATGCACTCACAATGTAAGAAATTTTTACATTGTTATTGTATTATTTATCATTTATATTTAATTATCATTAACTTTTAAATTGAACCCAAGTAATATAGATGATCGGTGTTCTAACTCTGTATAAATTTTTATATAGATATTACACTTAATTATAAATATTTCTTATGAATGATGAACTCATATAGTAGTATAAGAAATTATTAGATAATCAAGTATCACAAAAAGGATAAATGCCAAAATTTCAATTTCAAAAATTGTTGAAGGGGCAACCGTTCATTATTCTATTATTAATCATCAATGTTAAAAAAGTTATATTATAAACTTATTGCATTGACGTATTTTATTGATTTTTGAACAAATTGATTTAATGCTAGTGTTGACTTTGAAATGTCGGGATGCCCTTTCTTTAAATTTAAATTTATTTAATATTAATGACTTTTTTTACTAAAACAAATGTAGGAAAAAACTTTTTTAAGAGGAGGGGAGAGTGGGGGCATTTTACAAGTTTGAGTACTCACGTTAACACTATTTCCACCAAAGCTCTGTCTGCTAATGAAGCAGGTGAACATCTGATATCCCATAAAAGTGTATCACTCTATATGTTATTATTTATGATTAGTTAAAAAAATATTTAATCATTACTTTTTAACTTAAATACATTTTTATAATCAATCACAAGTACTGCACTTTGTGGTACAGTAAATGTACAATTTTGATGGTAATAGTCGACTAAGTTGGTAAAGTTATGGTATTTTTTAAATATTTATACAATCTGCCAATAAAGAAAAAACTAAGCCCACTTTTTTGGAAGCATATTTAACTACGAAAGTCAAGACTTGTGCTGTTAAAAAAAAAGCTTTTCCCACCTATATTTATAATACTAGCATAATTATTTACTAGTTACTATTTATATAGTTATGTTTATTACACACAACAATAAACAAAAATAGCTAATTTTGAGCAATAATAATTATGATAATCATATATCCAATAGATACTCAAACAATAAATATGAAAACGAAATCAGATTTGAAGAGGGAGAATTAACGCGGTGGTGCACTATGGTATAAATCTTGTAGGACAATATATAAAGAACTAATATAAAATAATTAAATAAAATACAATTAAGTTTGGGAAGGGATTCAAATGATTCTTATTTCCTCGTGTCAACATTTTATCTTCTGCATAAATAATTGTTTATATTATATTAGATTTTCTTATATGCGACAACCCCTATTTTTTTATTCAATCAGTTTAATATTATAAACTATAGTTCTCATTAATAAAAATATATAAATCCAAAATTTAAAAACATATGATTAACAATGATGAATTTATTTTGAAAAGATATTAGAATATAAGTTGGACATGTTACTCGGAGAAATAGTATGGAAGGTGATAAATAAAACTTAGTCTGACATATTACAAAATACATGCACCATGGGTTTGGTTAGGTAGTCTGGCCTAATTTATTTTCACCCTCATGAACAAGTAAAAGGTTGAATTTTTTGTCAAATTAAAAATTCATTAAAAAATAAAAAATAGAAAGGGACGAAGAGAAGGAGAAAATCTCTAAAAAATAGTGAAGGGGATGTTTAAGTATATTAACTGCATTATTTTTTTCCCCTTTTCTATATTAGAAGCCAAATTAGTAAAAAAAAATAAAAAATGTATAATATCAAAATGTTTTTTTTAAAGCACGGGTGTCAAGGCACCCGCTGATATATTACCACGAAAAGGAAGAACAAAGTTTACCATTACATATACTTGAACCTATAGTAAGGCAAAAGATATCTATTTCTATGAAATTCAGTAATATACATTGTGGAATATTACAATATGTTACTTTATGTATCATAAAGTAATATACATTGTGGAATAGAAGATGTGCTCATTTTCCAATATCGCCCTTAAGAGTTGATAGCCAATCCTCTCTACGGTCTTCACATGTTTTTCAATATGATATTTAAAATTTTTTAATTAAAAAAATAAATACATATCTGAACCATTAAAAAAAATTAGTGACATGTGTCATAATTTGGATCCAATGCTAGACTCTCGAGTTGTTGGAACTTGGTTTCATGGAAGTCATTAGTAGAAATTTTTGAGTGTGAAATCTAAAAAACTCTCAAGTCCCACATAGAAAAGTTTTGAAAAAAAACTCTTAAAGTCTCACATTGGAGAGATGAAGAACGTGAAGAAAATCTGATGTTATAAAGAGGCTTCCTCCCTTTATATTTTCTTGTCTCAAGATGAATCTACTTTCATTCAACTTTTTCTTTCTCTCTCATATTTTTTGCCGATACATTTCCGGCAAATTTCTCCCCCTTCTCTCTATGGCACTAATAATTGTCACAAACAACCAAATTGTGAGAATTTCGAGAACTGACGCTAGTAGTCAGTATTGAAGAAAAAGAATTGGCACATACAGTCATATTGTTGACATTTTGAGAACTAACACTGGTAGTTAGTATTGAGGGAAAAATAATTGACCCAAGTAGCCACATTGCGGGAAAAGAATTTGCACTAGTAGCCATATTGTGGTGAATGTATTTGAGATCGGTTCCTACAGTGCAATAAGAATTTGTTAATAGAGATCTGAGCTGTTTTATCCTGGGGACGGCTGTTTTATCCTGGGGACGGCGTTGTTGATCGTCTACTTGCACATTTTGGCAGTGTCACGAAACGTCTTAAAGAGAGCGACCTAGTCGTGACTCAGCCAATAAATATTATTTCGTGTCATTTAGAATTTTTGCAAACTATGATTACAACACTAGTACTAGAGAGGATTCCCAACCCCGTTTTTCACGGGACAACAATATTCCAACACTGGATTTATAATTATAAATAAGGTTTATTCAAAGTAAATAATGCATAATAATCATAATAATGTATATAGGATAGAACTCAAACTCTATGCTAAATAGATATTTGGGTGTGCATCAAAGTTGGAAAAACTATTTCCTAAATTATTGGTCTTAGCCCTTAAATATAAGCGCGGCTTATTGTGGAATGTGGAAAAAATGATATGTAGGTTTGAGAAATTTGATAGAGAGGAGGTTAGGGTGCCAATTTTGTATGATTTTATTTAACATCATTCTTGCAAGAAGGATATTGTTGGCAAGTAGAGATGGAGTCCTGATGCATATGTGAGTTTTGTGGTGAAGTTCGCTTACCTCATTCAAGTTGGTCTAAGTATTTCGCCTATAAGTAGTATTAAAGTCTTGGATTATTAAGAGTGTTCCTTAAAAAATATGTCTTAGACAAAGACTTAACACAAGGATAGAGCTTTCCAAAAGGCAGGTTATTCTTAGGGTTGAAGAATTAAAGTATGCCTTTTGCAAGAACCATGATTAAACCATTGAACATTTTTTTCTATCTTGTAAATTTGCATCTTCTGTTTGGAAGGGCGTTTACTCATGGCTATAAGTTTGTGAGTTGAATCCTACAACAATTATTGATTCTTTGAATATGTATGATGCTATTGGTCATAGTGTTAAATGATCTAATTTGTGGAGAACGGTATGGTTTACTTATGTGGTTTATCTGAAGTATGAGGAATGATATGATCTTATGAGATAAGCTTATGAGTTTTGTGCACATAATGATTTTGATTCAAACAGGAACTTGGTATGGGTTTCAATACAAAATAGCTAGAACTTCTTTAGTGTTTGCTAATTGTTACAATGATTTAAAAGTTTGTATTTTTATTTCCTCCAAAAAGATTAAAATTTTATCTTTTTCTTAAATTGGATTAACACCTTGAGTGCTACTTTAGTATAATTTTGTTTATCGGAAAAAATGGTCAATCACCTTTTTATAGGCAAATAAATATATTAATAGAGTATAAAAAATGGAATTGAAAATTTACTACACGGTCTATGATTAATGGTGTCAACACATTTATATTATTTAAGTTTTCTTTGTATTAAAAAAAGGGGTTGATTGTGTTAAGATTATTAATCTTGTACTGTATAATGAGACGGTAGAGGGCTTACTCCATCCAAATGATTGTTTTATCAATTTTGTAAGTGGTGCACGGATTCATTTCCTTGTAACAATTAAAGTGGTCGTGCCATAATTTGCTTTTCTTTACTAAGTCAATAATGTGTATAAGGGTGTTCGTGTACTCCTACTTATAAAATTCATTTTGTTTAGAAAAATAAAATAAAAAATGCACCCTTTAACAAATATACTTTAATAAAGAAACCTTCTCCATTATTTAAGTCCCTCATGCTAAGCCACATAATAAAAGGAGAAAATAGGGTATGCACATAGAGTATAAAAGTTTTTATATTATCAATTTATATGTATCACTCATATATTAATTATAATTTATTATTAAATAAATATAGTACACATGAATGAAAAATTGTATAATAGTCATATAAAAAAATTTAAATTAATAATACATAAATATTATATCAAATAAAAAAACTCATATGTACTACTTAAAAAAATAAAAATAAAAACATTGGATCTTCATATCTTCTTCTTCATGATTAATTGTTATATTTCAAAATGCTAAAGACTAGGTTGTCTTTTTTTCCTGATAAATTAAATCTGTAGTAAAACAAGCACAAGGAGTGTTCATTCAATACAAAAGAGATCAAGACGTCAACTTTGTAGTACAAAGTACTATACAAGTTTTGGGATCCATGCACCAACTTGCAAAAGATAAAGAATTTTGAGATACAAAAGAAGTGAACCAAATCCAAGATCTAGTTTGAATTAGATCAATAAGGTTCACATAACTCGGCGCCTTATCTAAGAAAATCACTTCATTTCTCATCAGCCACATAGACTAAACCACGGCAAACCAAAGCATTCTCCACAATTTTGTCTATGTGGTAGATACCACTTAAAATTTAGAGTAAATTACACTGACCCCCCCCCCCGAGTTTTAGTAAAATTACACAAACTATCCCTCACTTTTTTACACCTACACAAACCTCCCCTAATTTTTATACTTTCATTACACTGACTACCCATGTATAAGAAATAAGTGTAATCTTTTAAACAAAAAATGTGATAAATGCAATTAAGTTAAACAAAACATGATATATTGTGGAGACAAATCCAAATAATATATGAGTCAATATTTCTTTATTATTTTTGGTTCGTTACACTATATTATAAGAGCGATTTAAACAATATTTCATTAGAAATGTTGATGCATTATGTAACAAAAAATAATAAAGATACAGTATTTGTATATTATTTGGACTTGTCTACACAATATATCATGTTTTGTTTAACTTAATTGCATTTATTACATTTTTTGTTTAAAATATTACACTTATTTCTTATGTAGGGTCAGTGTAACGAAAGTATAAAAAACTAGGGGAGGTCTGTGTAAGTGTAAAAAAGTGAGGATGGTTTGCGTAATTTCACTAAAACTCAAGAGGTGTCAATGTAATTTACTCTAAAATTTATTATACAAAAAATTGTTTAAAAAGTATTCCCATGTTCTTGGACCAGGAATATTTGTGCCATTTATCTTGAATAATAAAATGTCTTACATTCAATAATGAATACGGTTATTTCAAAATGCTTCAAGAGTAGGTTGTCTATGTGTTAGATGCAACTCAAATTTTGTTATCGAGAAAATGTTTAAAAATAATAGAAACAAAAAAATTGATTTGGAAGGCACTAATGCATATATCCAACGTCAATTCCTTAATATAAGACAATATGAGTGAGATACATCACTCTATAACCTAATTCCATTTTCAAATCAATTTAAGTAAAAGGTTTTAAATGTAATTTATAATAAACTATCACTACTTTCAAACTTTCAATCTAATATAAGTAATGATATATTCTCCTACAAAATCAATTTATCATTCTTCCTATATGACATGTCCCGTTTCTAATCATGTAAAATGGTTTATCAGTTAATCTACTAATATGAAAATTGAGTTCAAGATAACATTAACAATTATAGGTTCGAATATATGTAATGAATAACATTTTTTTATTAAAATAAAATGTGTAACTATGTTTTGTGAGCCCATAACAAATATTCCTTTCCTACTTTATTTATTATAATTCTATATTTAAGGTTATGTACTAAGAAATGATTAAATCATATAATTAATTTGATATATTTTGATTAAAATATTTCATTTATTTTTTTATATATCTTTCATAATCAAGAGAAATTGAGAAATAATAAATGAAAAAACGTAATAAATAAAAGTCTAGTTGAAAATAAAATTATAATTGAATATTTGATTCGTAAAACATGTGTTTTGAAATGAAATAAAAAAATAATGCCAACAAATAAGTGTTGGTGGTGTAATACTCCATTAGACCCCATAACGACTAAAAAGTCAATAATTTAATTCTTGATATCGATACTTATTTGGAGCGGCAACTATGGATACCGAAATAGATTAGTCCATTACCATAAAAAGTAATAGATACACTAAAAGAAATGGAAAAAAAAAAGAGAGATATAAAAAAAAGGAAGGTGCATTATATACATAGAGCGAATGTGCATTGAAGCCAAAATATTTTGTGAAATAAATGAACCAAACATGCAGCCTCAATCATTAATAATGATTTTGGTATTAAATTATATCCAACTCGATCTACCAATATACAGTATCGTTGTCAATTATAAAAAGATGAAACGCATCTGTACCTTAGTGCTTACATAATTTATAAAGATGCATGCTATATAATGCATTTATTAGAAATGAGAAAGTTTAAAAGCATTCAAAATAAATTTTCATCCTTCAAATTTAATAGCACATGGCACCACCGTATTAATTTTTGTCCTCCAAATTAAATTCATTTTCATATTTATTAATCATATATTGGCTTAATCAGCTTCCTTACTATATAACTCAAGGCTGGATGATTTCTATTTCTCTTTTATTAAACCTAAAGTAATATGTGTTAAATGAAAATATTGAAGTATGTAATATTTTAAGCACCTTAATATAAAAAGCTATATAACAGTGGTTCCTATTTTAAAAACGTTTTTAAGTATGACGATTAATAAATCAAATATGTATAGTAACTTGAAAAGTACAGTAGCAAATTATAAACACGAAGACTTAATTTAACCATTCTTAGGTAATAAATTGTTTACTTAAACAATATTGGACGTTTCTCTTTTCTTTCAAACTATTCCATCAAAACATACAAAATGATAATGTTTTTTTGTACTACCAAGGTATCTCTTTACCCAACCTTTTTGGGTAAGGAACTAATTATTATTAGGTTCTTAACTATCCCTTCCAACAAGTGTCACTCATAATAATTAAACTTTCAGCCTTAGAAATCTAAAGGGACCTTACATTACTAGACTAATGCTTTGTTGGTACCAAATGACAATGTTCGGGTGAGAATATTAGCACTCCAACATGCATAAAATTTTCCGAGAAGTTTTAGTTGTGAAGCTAATTGTGTGGGTAAGATATTACGTACATCTTAAAAATGAGAGAGAGTCTCTTCATAGAGAGGTAAAATAGATAGGGAAAGTTGTAGCTTCATACATTGTTAGGGTTTGTTTGGGAGTGACTTTAATTTTCTATTTTTTGGGTCCATGAGAAGTACAAGGGGTGGAAGGGGATTGAGGCTAGCACTAGCTTTGTATCAAAAAAATTATCTCCAAATTTTTCGCATGTACCATTTTAATCCTTGAAAACTAATAAATGATGAGTTGGTCCCTCAAGATTTAAAACATGAGACATATAGGTCCCCAAATATGATTAAAGCTCCTTATGGAAGGGACTAATGTGCCTTGCCTTCTGAAATTTGAAGGGCCAATTTGTATTTGTTAATCTTAATGGGCTAAAATAATACTCTATTGATATCATGTCTTTTAATGCTTTGATTTTTTTACTTTATTCCAAGTCTTTTTTATACGTTTTATATATTTTTTGGGTTTTTTCTTTTTAGACCATTTCATATTTTTCTAAATTCTTTTATACTTTTAAACTATACCCTCTCTAATTATCGGTCATCTTTTTAATCTCATTCTTTTTATTTAAAATGTGTCAAATTTGTAAATTTTTTTAAACCATATCCATATATATCCTTAAACATAATATGAAATAGAAAAAGTAAATATATGCATAATTTTGAGGGAGTTTAGTCTTTTTTATGAAATGAGGCATAGGTGATGAAATAAGTCAACCAATTAAATCTAATAAAATAGTTAGATTTTGATAATAAAACATAACCCTCAAATATGAAGAAACCCTAGACCATTTTTGCGTGGCTCCATGGGTCATAAACTCAATTAGAATTTGTGGTGGATCGATCGAGCAAAAAGAAACTCATCGATCTTCCATTACAACCGGTTTTAATTTCGAGGATTTTTACCCACCCAATCATGATCGTAGCTTCAATCGGGTTAATCCGAACCCGTCGATTTTGGGTGGAATGACCCACATGACAGCTCTAGCATAGATAAAGTTTGGATGGACCTAATGATTATAAGTTTCAAAATCATTTTCTCAGGGAGAGAGAGGTAAAGAGAGTTTACCTATAGAAATCACAGCACACGCTCTTTCCCTGCAAATTTGCTTCCTATATTAATGGCTCTCTGAGGCACACAGGCTGAATGGCCTCTGCAATGCCAAACGCCATTTACTACGCTCATGTTTATCTTGCTTTTCTTCACGTACCTCCATTATTCTCCTATCATTATTTTGTCTTTCAAACTTGTAATATCTATCTATGTAAAGATTAATCATAGTCGGCATATCACCCTCTACAATTCATTTGTATTACTTTTATGAAATAATTAATGATTTTTTTATCAGCAATTATTAATATTTAGTATTCATTTATTTACGAGACTCGAACTTTAACCATTAGATCACCTCATAAATTATTATAACTCTTATTGAAGAGTCAATGATAATTAAAAATGAATAATAGATGATAGATTGAAAACTCCTATGTACTAAAAAAGATCATTTATTGATTTTTTTAATACATTTTTGCTTATTAAAAAAATGAATTGACACTTAAATAAAACTGGAAAGTTTTTATTGAAGGGCGTGAAAGGATATGGGGCCTTAGCTCAAAAGTTTGGACTTGGATGGCATGGTCCCTGAATGCCTTTAAAAGATTCAGTTACTTGGGGCAAAGTCAAAAGCTGTATTTGCTTGGATAAATATAATCAAATTTTGTTATTTTCCTAATCAAGGTATTATTAGTAAGGAATTACTTTATTTTGAGATATGTATTTTTTCTGCCCAACAATTATTATTTAGATGGATGGACAAAAATTTAGGATATTATACAATATTTGAAAATCTATCCAAGTATTACACTATTGAATTGACTATTTTTATTTTAATACTAATGGAAAAATAATCTTTCTTATCAGTATTATATAATATGTAATAATATAATACATATTTATATAAAGTCGGATCATACTTTTATCCAACTTCTATTCTTCCTAAATTGTTCATAATCATGTATTATTATTATTGTCATCAATTGTTGATGCTAATAAGTAAAAGAAGTTTGACACTTATTATTCACTAAAATACCCTCATGGGAATTATAATGAATCACAATTTTGTTATGAAGGCAGTACAGAAACTATGATGTAAACTCTACTTGATAGCCAATATATTCTGGGGAATATTGATTGACACTAATCACAAAAGGCTCTTCATTTAATATCTAATCATTGAAATCTTTAAAATGAAACTCTATATTTAGAAGCACAAATTTATATTCTTTAGGTATTGACTTTTTTATATATTTATTTTCTATCATTCTTTAGAGCATGAGTCTATTATTTATAAAATAAAATAAAAACAAAGAAAGTTCCTTTAGCCTAGGAGAGAGGATAAGAGGAAAAATGTCTTGGGTGAATGGAGTTTGATTAATGAAAAAATATATTTTATGGGTTAAAGTCTTAGTTTGTAAATATGGGAATGAGTTTTTAAGAAGTGAGTATATCTTAATGGCTCTAAATGCTATAAGAGGGAGTCATTTTGATGGAGAAAGTTAATCTTAGTATTGGTAGAGAGGGGGTTGAGTTCAGGAAATGATATCATACCTTAGGAGAACTTATGGGTGGGTGGGGAACAACTTAAGTTTTCCTTTGAAATAATATAGGTAGCATTGGAAAAAAAGTTGGAGTAAGCATTTCAGAGGAATGGAGAAACAATGATTGGTCATGGAATATTTTGATGGGGAACGTATCTCTTCCAATAGGAACAAGTGGAATTTGAAGAATTTTATTGAGTTCTAGTGTCAACAATCCCTAATTGAATATGTATTAATTCATGATAGAAGAGATCAATATTCAATCAGAAATACTTACCATATGTTACAACATGGGGAAGAGAATAATGATAAAAAATACTTCAAGAAAATTTGGTCAAAGAATGTACTAATAAATATGAATGGAAGGTCGTCATGAATAGTTACCTACAAAACTAAACTTGCTAAGAAGAGGCACTTTAAATTCTAATATTTCATCCTATTTTGTTAAGAGTTGGAGGAATCAATCAATTATATTTTCTTCTCTTGTTCAAAGTTCTATGATATTTGGTAAAAAAATACACTCATGGCTTGAGTTTAACTCAATCTTGGTATGGATCTCTATATGGTTCGTAGTTGTCTGGTATATTTGGCATCCTATAATCAAAATGGTGTTGGAGAACATAAATTTTCTAATGGATGAGATAATAGTTAATTTACTTAAACTCTTGGAGCATTCTCAAAGTAAGATGTGGGAGTTTTAATTTTTCTTATGTTGAATGAAAGTTAAATCCATAGTGGTTTACAAAAAGGCTCACAAAGAATATTGGAATCTTCACCCTTTGAAGAGATGAAGAAGAAGAATGAAGAAGGAATAGATCTAATTGCACTTTCTTTTATTAATGAATAAATGAATATAATGTACAAGGAAAATTAATGAATGAATGAAATAGAGGGAGGTTAAAACTTGTTATTAATTGATTAACAAATAATTTATACATTAAACAAGTGTTAATTAACACAAGGAATCAAAACATGCCCCTTGCTTGTATCACAAGTAACTGTGGGCTGAACCATAGAAAATTGGCCAGTGATGTTGTTGGCTAAGTTTTGGTCTAGTTTGACTTGACTCTGACCGAGGCACATGGCATGGCCTGAGAATCATACGCTCAATGATCGAAACAACTTACTCATGTGTCTCAGTTAGAATGCTCATGCATTGGCCCAATAAGTTAAAAGACTTGGCACGATCACGAGTGAGCTGTCTGAGACAATTATGCAACAGGTTAACACGGTCATGGGCAAGGCTTCGCCAGGCCTTGGCGCATCATCAGGCGGGACTTGGCCAGACTTTGGCGCACCAGAAGCAGCCCTTGGCGCATCAACATTTGGCCTTGTTCCTATTCTGGGTGCATCATGATCAGCCTTGGACATAATAGCATCGACCTTGGCGCATCAACATTTGACCTTGTTCCTATTCTGGGTGCATCATGATCAGCCTTGGGCATAATAGCATCGACCTCGACCATGTGGATGCCATGGTTAGGCACAACTTCATCTTCTTTTGGCACATCATTTTTATCTATTTTTTTTTTTAAACAACAGAGGATAATATATTAACCAAAGAGATACAAACAAGGAGGAGAATTAAGAGACAAACCTAAAGTTAGGAAGCGTTAAACAATTCCTATTAACTTCATCCAATATAAAGCTAGGAGCATGATTCCACCATTCTATATTTTGGATTGATAGACCAAAGTTGGCAAGTTGATCCGCACAGGTGTTTCCCTAGTGAGCAATTATAGAGGCTATCATTGTTAGTGTGTAAAACATTATCGCAATTAACCTTTAATTTTAATAGTGGTGTATATCAACATTTGCTAAGCTTAATTATTTCTAGAATGTTTGTGTACTGAAGTAACACTTATGCTCCTATCCTAGTTTTATATTAATAAATTTTTTGTCTTCTTTGCCTATAGAAAACCTATAATAATAGTTCATTAAAATATTATTAGCATCAATTAGGCTTTCTAAATTATTATTAATAACGACAACAACTTTGCATTGGCATAAAGCGACAAGAGTGTGTAACAAAAAATGGTAAATGTCAGCTAAAAAAAGAGCCACAAGCTTTGCTTTCACTTCTCCTTTCAACCTACGTGGCTGCTCTAACTCGAATATAATTTTGTCTTATTATCGCAACATGAGAGAAGAGGAATTAACTTAAAAGAACAACATATATAACAACTAACAAATGGCTAGAGAACAAAAAATGAATTTATTTATATAGTTTTGCTAACCACTATTTTAAGTATAATGGCTATGAAATTCAACAGAGAAAAATTTATACTGAAAACAAAATATATTTTTACATCATTAAATACACACTTTCTCAAAACAAACTTTATTTTAATTTTAAATCATAGTAATGACTAATGATTAATAAGACGGTATTATATAATTACTTCTATATGATGAAAATGAATAAATGTAGAAAGAGAAGGGAGATCTACACAAGTCCACACATTCAGGAAAATATTTGTGGTAATATTTAAACCACCAGTCCTTGTATCGTCATCATCACCCAATTCTTATTAATTATTGATTGCACTTTCTATTTAACTCTTCTATTTAATATTGAGTTCTTGTGATCAATAACTCCTCATAAAGTTTTTTTTAATTAATTAGAGAATGATTTTATTATCCACGAGAATTTATATATATTCGTGTTCCCCATCAATATGTATAAGTTATTCTCGTGATATCTCCCCTTGAGCTCTCTTTAATCAATAATGTATGTATGGTATGAGGCATAGCTTCAATCTTAATAATTATAGCAATGAAGATTGGCCCCAATAGTAAGAAATTGGTTCAGTCCTTGTCAATGCCACCTTATTAATGAGTAGTGTGTAAGCATATTTATAAGCGTTATCTAAGTCACGAGTTTATGAGACATAACCAACTAACATTCTTATATGTATAAAAAGTATTAAGATTATTAAGAAGAATGGACATTTTAAAATTTACGTTAACACCCTTAATTAACCACTCATATTTTAATTTTATAGAAGTTTGTCTAGTAAACGAGTGATATGAGTAAGTATTTAGGAGTGATACTAGTCTGCAAAAAAAAAATACATACTATTAAATTATTTATTGGGAAATAAGTCACACTATCGCCTATCGCATTGTCTCAATAATGATTTAAATATTTGTTGGACTACTACTCTCATTGTCAATTAGTTTTAAGATGAAACCTTAACATGGTATCAGAGTCAGAGCTCAATTTCTTTCCGATTGTCATAGACCAAAATATGTAAATGGGTCAAAAGGTAACATCTCGTCTGGTCCGACAGACTTATGTAGATGATACATGTTGGAATATAAGTCTTACATCATCTACCTCATTATCTTAAGAATAATTTAAATACTTATTAAACTACTTCTCCGTTTTGAAATAAAATCTTAACATTATTTCATTTTTTTTTTGTTATAAATTCAGTTGGAGGACAACTAAGGTCCAAATATCCAGCCGAGTTCCAGTTAGGTGTTTGTACATTATGTTGCCCTAGAACCATATTTAGTGTTATTTGTACAAATAGTTTGTATACCTACCACCAATACACCTATCTTTCTTAGAGAAGAAAAATAATGAGAGAAATATAATATTCGATCTTATAATATTAGGTGTATAAACCATATTTTAAACAATATTTATTACTTTTTTTTTATAAAAATAGAAATAATATTCTCTCAGAAAAGTTTAAATGACTATATATACATATAACGACTCCCGTAAGAACAAAACACTATTGTGAATAATGAGAACATTTGTTATAGATTACTAGGTCTTATTTGAATGGTCAAGATAAGATTAAAAGATATATGTATATAACTATAACATGAGTATGTAACCAATAACTAACTTTTAATCATAATTAATCATTCATGAATAGTTATAAATCCCAAATTTATTGTTTTCATAATTTTTATACGAAAACTGTTTTTATTATAGTAACTCTATATATATATATAAATGAAGGTGTGTGTGGTCATTTTCAAACTTCAAATTAATCTCCCTTTTTCTTTTTCGGGGGCAGTTGGGCGTTTCATTTATTATCTGCTTCATTTATTATTTTTAAAGTTTTATTTGTGTTGTTATTAGTTTTTTATCTTTTCTTTCTGGTTATGTCTTAGCCATGTTGTGCCAAAAAATGCGTGTCCATTTGTTGTAGGGCATGATGATGCAAGTCCATAATCATTTATGTTGGGATCTGCATGTTGCTGTAGCTGTAGCTGTCATGGTCCTCAGAGAAAAATGCAAGTGGCTCCCATATTTGTCATCATTGACTTATAAAAGGGAAAGGGTAAGCCCTAGAAGAAAGAGTCTTAACCCTATTGATTAGGTCAAACCAAGAAAGAGCTATCTTGGCTTTTGAAATGCAACTATTTCACTATGGCTAAGACAGTGAAACATTCAAAACATGTAGTTATGCCACTTCAGGGCGTAATTGAAGGCTTATTTTTCTTCCGAATTTTAGATTAATTGTTAAGTTTTTAGGTATAAAATGACATGTTAAGGAGCATTTTAAGAATATTAATGAAGGGATAAAAATTAAAAACAATGCATTGAAAATTACATTTTTAAAATTAACAAACATATTTTTGGGGTACATAAAACTCTTATACATTTCTATTTTATACTTTTAGATTTTTTTTGGGATATTTATTACACTTTTTATTAAGAATACAACTGTGTTTAATATTAATTAAGAGAGAATGTTTTATCATTCATACTTGTCATATTCTATTGGAACATTAATCTCTCCCATAAAAAATCCGTAATAATTTTTTTGTTGTTTTTCAAATGCAAATTACCATTTCTTCGTTCTGTTGAGTGTACCCTCCATGACTATTAAATAATTATGCAGCCTAAATGTAGAAACAAAGGCCAATTTTTTGTTGTTGTGGAAATTGATACAATATCATCATAATAAATAAGGATCACCAACGATAATAGTTCTTATTTTTGCTTTAATGTTAAGGATAAAAATGTAGCTCATTATAAATATTATAAATAAAAAGATAAAATGTCATAACATAATGTTAAAATAGATGTGTTTTCTGTTTTGTATACTCGATTAACAATATGGTTAACCGATTATGTAGTTAGTTACTTCAGTCAGTTAAGCTGAGTTTTGTTTGTGATTTTACTATAAAATGTGTGTCTTACACCTTTGTAATCACAATTCAATAGCGAAAATATTATGAAGTATTCTTCGATATTATGAAGCTTGAATCTTTGCTCTTCTTGTTCCTATCTTGAGTTCTTTCTTTTCAAGTATGGAAATCCATGTTTTATTATGGTATCAGAGCGATAATTATTCCTTTCATGGCTTCCGCACTTCTATTCTTCCATTTCACCATCTTCTTTCTCCATCTTGTGCATCTATTTTGGGTCTTGATATTGTCAAAGCAACCAAGAACAACATCAAGAACCACATAAGTTCTATTGCTGCAGATTTCTAACATGCTTGGATGCACATCACCCACAATTATGGTTACTTCTGCTGACTCACAAGTCAGAATCCTTGATGGGCTTAATGTGATCGGCAAATACAAAAGCATTTGTGTTAGGAAAGCAATGTCAGCGTCTTTTACTTCTAATAGGAAATATATGTTATCAGCCTTGCCTTGATATGGTTTGAAATCTCAAGATATTGAAAGTGTACATCAAGTATCAAATAAAAGATCAATTACTCAAGGTGCTGCAATCATGGATATGATAGCAAGCTTCCACAGTAACGACCAATTGGCTATTTTTCTTAAAGAAAGAGAAGGGAGATCTACACAAGTCCACACATTCAGGAAAATATTTGTGGTAATATTTAAACCACCAGTCCTTGTATCGTCATCATCACCCAATTCTTATTAATTATTGATTGCACTTTCTATTTAACTCTTCTATTTAATATTGAGTTCTTGTGATCAATAACTCCTCATAAAGTTTTTTTTAATTAATTAGAGAATGATTTTATTATCCACGAGAATTTATATATATTCGTGTTCCCCATCAATATGTATAAGTTATTCTCGTGATATCTCCCCTTGAGCTCTCTTTAATCAATAATGTATGTATGGTATGAGGCATAGCTTCAATCTTAATAATTATAGCAATGAAGATTGGCCCCAATAGTAAGAAATTGGTTCAGTCCTTGTCAATGCCACCTTATTAATGAGTAGTGTGTAAGCATATTTATAAGCGTTATCTAAGTCACGAGTTTATGAGACATAACCAACTAACATTCTTATATGTATAAAAAGTATTAAGATTATTAAGAAGAATGGACATTTTAAAATTTACGTTAACACCCTTAATTAACCACTCATATTTTAATTTTATAGAAGTTTGTCTAGTAAACGAGTGATATGAGTAAGTATTTAGGAGTGATACTAGTCTGCAAAAAAAAAATACATACTATTAAATTATTTATTGGGAAATAAGTCACACTATCGCCTATCGCATTGTCTCAATAATGATTTAAATATTTGTTGGACTACTACTCTCATTGTCAATTAGTTTTAAGATGAAACCTTAACATGGTATCAGAGTCAGAGCTCAATTTCTTTCCGATTGTCATAGACCAAAATATGTAAATGGGTCAAAAGGTAACATCTCGTCTGGTCCGACAGACTTATGTAGATGATACATGTTGGAATATAAGTCTTACATCATCTACCTCATTATCTTAAGAATAATTTAAATACTTATTAAACTACTTCTCCGTTTTGAAATAAAATCTTAACATTATTTCATTTTTTTTTTGTTATAAATTCAGTTGGAGGACAACTAAGGTCCAAATATCCAGCCGAGTTCCAGTTAGGTGTTTGTACATTATGTTGCCCTAGAACCATATTTAGTGTTATTTGTACAAATAGTTTGTATACCTACCACCAATACACCTATCTTTCTTAGAGAAGAAAAATAATGAGAGAAATATAATATTCGATCTTATAATATTAGGTGTATAAACCATATTTTAAACAATATTTATTACTTTTTTTTTATAAAAATAGAAATAATATTCTCTCAGAAAAGTTTAAATGACTATATATACATATAACGACTCCCGTAAGAACAAAACACTATTGTGAATAATGAGAACATTTGTTATAGATTACTAGGTCTTATTTGAATGGTCAAGATAAGATTAAAAGATATATGTATATAACTATAACATGAGTATGTAACCAATAACTAACTTTTAATCATAATTAATCATTCATGAATAGTTATAAATCCCAAATTTATTGTTTTCATAATTTTTATACGAAAACTGTTTTTATTATAGTAACTCTATATATATATATAAATGAAGGTGTGTGTGGTCATTTTCAAACTTCAAATTAATCTCCCTTTTTCTTTTTCGGGGGCAGTTGGGCGTTTCATTTATTATCTGCTTCATTTATTATTTTTAAAGTTTTATTTGTGTTGTTATTAGTTTTTTATCTTTTCTTTCTGGTTATGTCTTAGCCATGTTGTGCCAAAAAATGCGTGTCCATTTGTTGTAGGGCATGATGATGCAAGTCCATAATCATTTATGTTGGGATCTGCATGTTGCTGTAGCTGTAGCTGTCATGGTCCTCAGAGAAAAATGCAAGTGGCTCCCATATTTGTCATCATTGACTTATAAAAGGGAAAGGGTAAGCCCTAGAAGAAAGAGTCTTAACCCTATTGATTAGGTCAAACCAAGAAAGAGCTATCTTGGCTTTTGAAATGCAACTATTTCACTATGGCTAAGACAGTGAAACATTCAAAACATGTAGTTATGCCACTTCAGGGCGTAATTGAAGGCTTATTTTTCTTCCGAATTTTAGATTAATTGTTAAGTTTTTAGGTATAAAATGACATGTTAAGGAGCATTTTAAGAATATTAATGAAGGGATAAAAATTAAAAACAATGCATTGAAAATTACATTTTTAAAATTAACAAACATATTTTTGGGGTACATAAAACTCTTATACATTTCTATTTTATACTTTTAGATTTTTTTTGGGATATTTATTACACTTTTTATTAAGAATACAACTGTGTTTAATATTAATTAAGAGAGAATGTTTTATCATTCATACTTGTCATATTCTATTGGAACATTAATCTCTCCCATAAAAAATCCGTAATAATTTTTTTGTTGTTTTTCAAATGCAAATTACCATTTCTTCGTTCTGTTGAGTGTACCCTCCATGACTATTAAATAATTATGCAGCCTAAATGTAGAAACAAAGGCCAATTTTTTGTTGTTGTGGAAATTGATACAATATCATCATAATAAATAAGGATCACCAACGATAATAGTTCTTATTTTTGCTTTAATGTTAAGGATAAAAATGTAGCTCATTATAAATATTATAAATAAAAAGATAAAATGTCATAACATAATGTTAAAATAGATGTGTTTTCTGTTTTGTATACTCGATTAACAATATGGTTAACCGATTATGTAGTTAGTTACTTCAGTCAGTTAAGCTGAGTTTTGTTTGTGATTTTACTATAAAATGTGTGTCTTACACCTTTGTAATCACAATTCAATAGCGAAAATATTATGAAGTATTCTTCGATATTATGAAGCTTGAATCTTTGCTCTTCTTGTTCCTATCTTGAGTTCTTTCTTTTCAAGTATGGAAATCCATGTTTTATTATGGTATCAGAGCGATAATTATTCCTTTCATGGCTTCCGCACTTCTATTCTTCCATTTCACCATCTTCTTTCTCCATCTTGTGCATCTATTTTGGGTCTTGATATTGTCAAAGCAACCAAGAACAACATCAAGAACCACATAAGTTCTATTGCTGCAGATTTCTAACATGCTTGGATGCACATCACCCACAATTATGGTTACTTCTGCTGACTCACAAGTCAGAATCCTTGATGGGCTTAATGTGATCGGCAAATACAAAAGCATTTGTGTTAGGAAAGCAATGTCAGCGTCTTTTACTTTTAATAGGAAATATATGTTATCAGCCTTGCCTTGATATGGTTTGAAATCTCAAGATATTGAAAGTGTACATCAAGTATCAAATAAAAGATCAATTACTCAAGGTGCTGCAATCATGGATATGATAGCAAGCTTCCACAGTAACGACCAATTGGCTATTTTTCTTAAGTAGTTAGTTACTTCAGTTAGTTAAGCTGAGTTTTGTTTGTGATTTTACTATAAAATGTGAGTCTTACACCTTTGTAATCACAATTCAATAACGAAAATGTTATGAAGTATTCTTCGGTATTATGAAGCTTAAATCTTTGCTCTTATTGTTCTTATCTTGAGTTCTTTTTTTTCAAGTATGGAAATCCATGTTTTATCACATAATATTTTTATTTTTTGTGTTTGATAAATATTGGATATGATCCTTACACCTACTGCTGCATAACATTTGATGTGTCATTTGTTTTGCTAGCATCATTTTTATTGGAGGCATTGAATTTAATAATTCATAATTAAAATAGTATATTATATTTAATGACCAAAAAAGTGATACATGATTATGACACGTACGCCAAATAGAACAACTAATATCGTGACCATAGTAATAGATATTTTAACACATAGAACTTAGTCATTTTGATTAAGACCCAACGAAAACTAATGGTGGTTATAAATAGCTATTGAAATTATTCAAGACAAAAATATGTCAATGTGTTGTTTTGTTCTATAGTGAAAAAGTAACTCAAAGATCTCTTATAATGGTAACAACGTCACATTTGGTAGGATCGCATAGCTAGGTATCCAAAATTTACTACATATTAGGGGTGCAACATAACCATGCATTTACGAGGGCGTTACTCTCTACTCACCATTTTGGCTACGTTTGCTTTGAATTATTGATTAATTATTGTTATACTTTATGTAGGTTTGCATACCTTCAAACTTTATATAGTAGGGATAGAGATCACCTATCCCGAATAGTATCTCATTTTTTGTCTCAAACCTATCATATTTTGTTACATGAATAAAAGAAAAATTCTAAAAATAAAAAATAAGAAAAAAACACATTTTGATTGGCTTGAGACATAGAATGAGAAACTGTTCGAAATAGGTGATCTCAGTGTAGTGCCCTTTCTTTTCACTTATAGGTTTTGGGCTGAGATCATCTCCAGCACTGAAAGGTCCAGAAACAAAATGTGAGGCCCAAATTTATTTCATCATTTGTAATAAATTTTTGCCTAAAAATATTTTAAAAATTTGAATCATCAATTTTTTTTAAAGTCTACATGTCACAATCTTATGATGCATTTTAATAGGTTTTAGCTGTGTTCTAAGTTTAGCATTGGCTTCATATAGGCTATTCTCTCTCGCCTTCGTGAATTAATATTACTATGGACTTCATATTAGCAAAGTCAAATTATTTTCCTAGTGCTCTAATTGTATATTTTGGAGAAAATATTAGCACGTAACGTATTTTTACTCTCTTTATTATTAGGTGAATTTAATATTCATTTAATGTATGTCATATGAACTTTACTTAACAATAAAAGTTGCACGGGAGAGTATAAAAAAAATGCATACGGCTAGTTTATTTGTATTTGAACAAGTTATTATCATACAAGTTTAGAGTTTACCAGCAACAACATTTCATGAAATTGAGTGAATAGAGGACTTTATCCATTGAATTTAAGCACATTGATAATACTATTTTTTGGTATGTTTTGTTTTGGTGTAGTTTCAAGACATTGATAATTTATATCATTTTAGTATTAAGCACATCGATATATGAATTCAGGAGAAAGATGTTTTTTGGGTTAAGGTGATTAATTCGAAATATGGTTCTGATTCCTTCTCCCCAGTTCCTAGGTCTACGTCTAGGTGGTGGAAAGACTTATATAAAATAGGGTCTATCCAGGGAGATCATGTGGGTTGGTTTGATGACAACATATGGAGGGATATAGGGGATGAGACCCAAACTCTATCCTGGTATAATATTTGGTTGGGTAATCATAGTTTGAAAGAGGTTTTTCCTAGACTTTTCTCCTTAGCTATGAATAGAAGGGAGACTGAGGCTGATTGTGGTGTTTGGATCGATGATATTTAGTCTTGGGAGGTTAAATGGCGTAGAAAGTTGTTTGAAAGAGAGGAAACTTTGATGGGGGGTTTGTTTGCTCTTATCCAGCATCATGGCCGCAAAAAGGATGTTGAGGACAAGTGGAGATGGGGCTTAGATTCATTAGGGAATTATGTATGTAGTGAAGTCCGCCTACCTTATTAAAGTGGATCAAAGTCCTACACCTTTAGGTAATGTTCTAAAAAATTTCTTGTTTTATGTGGAAACTCATTAGACAAAGACTTCCAACAAAGGTGGAGTTATTCAAGAGACAAGTTATTCATAGGTGGAAGATGTCAAGTGTGCTATTTGTCTCAATCATGAGGAATCTATTGATCATCTTTTCCTTTCTTATGATTTTGCATCTTCTGTTTGGAAATACTTTTATACATGGCTTCAACTGTCTACTACAATTCCAACAAATTTAATTGATCCGTTGAATATGCATGAAAATATTAGAACTAACTCTAAAGGTTTAAGCTTATGGAGGATGTTGTGGTTTGCTGTTGTATGGTCGATTTGAATTATGAGGACTGACTTGATTTTTAAGGAGAATGCGGTGAGTTATGTGGATATATTGGATTTAATCCAAGTTAGATCTTGGACGTAGTTTCTGTCAAAAATTGCTCCCATTCATTTAGTTTTTGCAAATTGGTGTAATGATCCAATAGCTTGTATTGCCTTATCTTCTTAAAGGATCCTTCTATTATATAGGGTTAGTACTCCTTGTGCTGATTTTAATGCATTTTGCTTAGCAAAAAAAATATTAAAAATTTAAAACCCACTTACTAAAAATAATGATAGTATGATTTCTTGGTTTTGATCTTTTTTCTAACATCATTTACATTTTTTTTATATTTCTTGTATACACAACAAAAGTATCTCAGTATAGTTGTTTCCATTTTCATATATCAGAGACAAAGTTCATGGTGCCTATAAATGTATAGTGGGAACAAATAAATCTCTACATTTAGTGGTTTTTGGATGCATAACATGTTCACTTTCTCTTTTTTTTTTTTACTTTTACATTATCATTATTTCACATTTTTATTTGGACAAGTGAACTAATTTACAATGGGTTAATGATGTAGGTTAAGATGAAGGTTTGGGGGAATGTCTTAGTTTGGTTACACTAAATTGATTTTCCATGGGTGACAAATACTGCATAGAATCAGTTTCTTGGGAATGTATCATTGTGCTTCCTATGATTGGGAAAGTGCAACATAAACATAGATTGAGTTTGTGACTTTGTTGGACTTATGCACATGAGGATAGTCCAACTCAAAAGATTAGTTTATTAGGTGGGAGAGCCTTATAATTTAAGTACCATATTGAACTTGTTATTCTTTTTATTTCGATGTGAGATTTCTAACATTGTCGTCCTTTTTAAGGGCTGATGCCCACGATGGCTTTCACTCCATCAACACTCATCCAATGATAGTCCTTTCTCTTTTGGCGTGTCACTCAACTATTAGTATTCGGTAATATACCTTAATCCAACCTATAAGCCTTTCCGTAGCACAACTCTCAATGAAAGATACCAATTGTTGAGACTCATATGAAGAGAGTTCAACCCAAAAGACTAATCATTTAGGTGGGAGAGCCTCATGACTTAAATATCATATTGAATTTATTATTATATTCAATGTGAGACTCCTAACAGACTTACAATTCCCCTAAATATAAAGAAGTAGTCAAGGTAAGAGTTTGAAGCCTATGGTTTGTTATATAAAAAGAAGAGTTTGAAGAACAGCAATGGTGAGTTTACCTTGATCATGCAATCGTTATTCTTCAATGAGATCACGAAGCAGTGCACTGTAATGTCCAAGCCTATGGTTTTAGAAAACAGATATTAAGGTTTTGGAGAAGACTAAGTGAGGTTATTATGAAGACATGGTGGGGTTTTGGCGAATAGGGGAATGGGCCAAATGGACTGGTCTGATGGAAATGAATAATTAGATTTAGTTATTTTACAATGAAATTGGATCCTTAGCACCCAAGCCTTTTATATAAAAAAAAATAAGCATAGTGGGATATTGCAATATTTTTTCTATAATGTCTCTCATACTAATAAATAAGCCCTAAATATGAATAACTCTAGATCTAGTTATATTTCTAGCATCCACAAAAGTAGCATGCAAGGAAAAGAGGAAATGAACATCAAGTTGATCATTATATATGGTCCTTGCTAGCAAGGATGCATGCACATGTGTTGCATTATCTTAAAAATATGATTGTAGCATACTTTTCTAAATATACAATCAGAGTACCTCGAATACGAGTAAGGATCATCTGTATTAATAAAGAGACAAATACTATAAAAAAGGAAAAAGTAACACGGTAAAAACATTTTTTATACATGATAAAATATTGCACTTATCATTAAAAATATATGAAAAAACAAGTATTCACACCCCATTAATGAAGAAGATCTTTCTTCTACTATAACATATAAGAAGAGCATAAGGATGCCTCATGGAACAACCATCTTGAATGCTGTTAATGACTATCTTAACCAATCCTAACAAAATTTTGAGACCATCTAAGATAAAATATTTGTTTATGATGCTATATGAAAGTTTTATAATTTTATTGAATGTGTAAAATAGAAAGTTAATGATTTCAATACCAATAAAATTAAAATTTGAACCAGCATAAGTTACCAATCCTATAACACCATATTAATATGAGCACTTTGTTGATGAATAATTTATAAGTATTTATATAAGTGTCTCTTAATTGTGAGGCCCTCTCTAGTCTCTATCCAGGGGGTAAAACTCAACTCACTTTAACTTGTATCATTAAAAAAATATAAAATATATGTTTACTTATTTTAGTAGTTTATGTAACATTATTTTATTTATTGATTTTTTAATGAATCTAATTAAATACTAATTTATTGATAATCAACTTAATACTAATACCCTTAAAATATATCTCAGAATAGTCCTCCAATTAAGTAGCCAATTACATTCTTGCACTGAAGCAGTCTTATTTACAAACCAGAGTAGAATTGGTTCATCAATCCTTAAAATAAAAATATAAACAAGCATATTCTTAAATCAATTACTGTAAATCCAACGATAGTTGTTGAGGGAGACAATTACACACTCTGAAAGAAATTAGTTTAGTATCAAAAGGTATGAAGATACCATTGGTAGTACAAAAAAACCTATGAAATTCACGGCATCATGTCCAAGTTAGCAGTAAGTTTTGACCCCATAGGCCAAAGACTTCAGTTTCTCTATTGGTCATATAAAATTGAATCTGTTAATAGGCAGAGTCTGACAATTATGCTAAAGTAGTCCAGTTTTTATGCTTGGTTTTCTTATTCACATTAATGTATTTGGTTGAAAGTTGAGTCTTGATAAGGAAAATGGCCTCTAATTTCGAATACAATTCTTCTCAGCCACAAAGGTCAACCCCTTCTTCATCTATATACTATTTTTTCCATGCACGTTCTCTACTTCTCTTCCATGGTTTTCTGTTGCCAATAATGATTTTCTTTCTATTATTTCCCTGGGATCTTGCTATTGGAAAATCACATTAAATCCTAATTAATTCAATAGAGTCATGAAGACCTTATTTAAATAGGTATGATCCCACTCTAGTGTCATGTTGATTGGTTAATTGACTTAAATAATAATAATTAGCAGTTAGAAATGATATTTAGTTACCAATCAAAATATGTGATACATAGTTGTTACATTTTGCTGTCCCCTTTTGTTATTCACTATGCTTGACTTTAAGACTTTATTTTCAGTAAGCTTCAAATTTTTGTGATGTTTTAGTGTAGTAAAATCTTTGTATTGTGCTTTAATTACATACTTGTGTATTTTGTAATGATAAATTTTATACTTGGAATAAAAATTTATAACATAGTGATATATCATGAACTTATGACCACTGGTCTAGCCCATTGACCTAGTATCTTGATTAAGTAAACGATTGGTTTGAGTTTAATAACACTACTTAATTGTATTTTTTCATTTTTTAAGATCCAGTATCAATGATATTAGCCCGAGCGACCCAACTATCAATCAAACTTAAAAATGACTCTAGTTTACAATGTTAATTGAACGAAAAATTGTACCATTTTGGACTGCGAAAATTCCAAACTAACTGTATTAAATCGATTAAATTATAATAACTTAGAAAGTGAATAAGATGGTTCATGTAAAATTAAAAAAATGAAAAACACTATTTAAACGGTTATATATAATATGAGACTTCTTTTGATTTGATTTTCGAGTTGAGTTCTATTACTATGTACCTATAATTTCTATGTTATTTTTTCTAACAACCCTTAGTTGCATGTCTACATTGCACCTCCATTCAACCGTTTATTTAACTACCTAATTTTTGTTATGGCCCACCCCAAGATTCTACATTATGGGTTCCCTTTTCTCCACTCTTTACTCATCTTATTTAGTTATAAATTAAACCCTTTAGAAAAGGTCTTAACCTCAGGCAAAAACTCAAAACACTAACTGTTATGTTAAGCTTCTCCTCTTATTAATGGAGCATTCTCAAAATTCATCATCTAGGGGAAGAAAAGCAGCACCTGAAAGTGCCAATGAAGAAAGTGGTTGGACTTCTTACTTTGAAGATTTCTCTAATGGAATGGAACAAAGTTATTGTTCCTCTTTGGTCTCAGATGCTGCTTCTTGTGCTGCATGGAAATTCTCACATCAGAATCATCACAATATTGTTTCACGTTCTTCACTTAGGAACTCATCAAATCTCCCTAAGAAACTAAGTTTCAAGAAAACAAGAAGCAAACAGATATTAGAAGATGACCCTTTGGAGGACACTGCTAGCTCCCCAATCAATAGCCCCAAGGTATATTATGAGTCTTTTTGTTTCGGATTATTTATAAACACAATCACTTTATCAATAGAAGAAAAAATCACTTAGATTATAATCTTATGATTCTCATAGATAAATTCTCAAGTAATCATAGATTATCTTAATACAAATAGTTTATATTTTACATAAATATATATATGGGTACTCCTATACGAGTCTCTCACCTAATACTGTTTGGAGATGAGAAATGCACACAGTCTTATCATCATAAGTAGAACAATTAACAAGATTTTAAACCACAACTTTCACGTGACAAGGTAAAACAATCTTACTGTGTTGAGACTCACTCTCAATATATGGAAATTATTTTTTCAAAATCTAGAAGTCACTTATTTTTTAAGATTAAACAAATGGACTCTAGTATGTATGATTTTTCTTCTTTATTATTTCATCATTCATGGCAAATATTTTATCCCTTTTGAACTTTCACAACCCTTATTATTGCAGGTTGGAGACTTGAATCCAAAGGAAACTATTTCTAGAAAGATTGATGACCAACTAGATGGAAATAAATTTGGTTCTCCATCCTAACCAAGTTTTATGTATTTTGTATTATTGTGATGATTCTTTAGGGTAAAGGATTTAAATCAGAGCATCATTTACAATTGAAGACAAATGAGCATGAAATAAGTTTTAATGGGGAGAAAACGAATAACATTGACTACACAAATTTCAATTTGATAATTATTATGGGTGACTAGTACTTTTGTATATATACCCCTTTGTCTTTGTACCCTTTCTTGTCTCTTTTTCCTTGTGTGCTTCTATGTAGTTAAAGTTATGGATCTATGTCCAAAGCATGATCAATATCTGATAATTTGTATTGTACAAAATCATTGATATCTTGCTAACAACTTAGTCCTGAAATTTGTGTTTTAATTTATTATAATTTGTTCTTGAAAAGAAACTTAGTTACATATTGTTTCAGAGTATCCAATGAGATAAATTGCTAAATAAGTACAATAAAAGTAACTAAGAAAGTAGGCAAGCTGATTAAGATAATGTTCAGAAAGTATGTGGATGACATTACTAATTTTAAAATCAATGATGATATTTGAATACTTAAGTTCTGTAATTTTTTCAACAACTTTTCATGTTGCAAAAAACATAAGGGTCGTGGCTCTTTTTTTTTTATATAGCTTTTGTCTCATTTTTTACCCAACATGCAAGTTGTTGAAAAAGTTATAAAAATTTCTTAAACTGCCTAGATAGGTTTTAGAAGATAATATGATAAAATTAAAAGTGTTGTAAAACTATTTTGTTGTTTATTGATGCATTAAATTTAAAGTCCTTATTTTCGTCTTAGAGAACAAAAGTTAATTAAGATATCCTTTAAATAACTTAGATAAAAATACTATAAATAATTTAGAGCAAAATTTAAATTTCTTCAAGATTTACGTAGTCCTTAGAAAAACTGAAAATTTGACCTTAGTAGTCCCAAAGGACTTAACTAGGACTCATGCTAATCCCTCTATTAGTTGACATTTGTTTAAGTTAACTGACATGTATATGTGGTCCCTTAAGTATATACATGACATTTCTCCTATTTTTCATTGTGGAAATGCATTTTATGTAAACAAAAAGGGTGCAATAAAATGACGTTGTTTCATTTAAAAAATAAAATACAAATGTAACTTAGAAAAAGACTAATGTGGGTCACAATTAACTTCTTCAAAATTTAAAGTGGATTTTTCCAATTTTTAATAATTAAAATGGGAAGTACAAAAATCATGAGGGACCAAAATTGGTCTTCACTCAATAATTTATTTTGAAAGATGAAAGCAATTTTTTAGAGGAAAAGCCCCTATCTTCTGTTAATTGATCATGGTGCAGGTGAAAAGGTTAAAGACTAATAGAGCAAGTAGTAAACTAGGTGGACTAATAAAATGTTAAAGTGGTACGTTATTTACTTTATAAAATTGTTAAAAGAAAGGTGCCACCTTGTAATGAACTAATAACCAAAGATATAGTAATGTGGTAAGGTTTATTGAATGAGAGAGTGATGGCTAGAGCAATTTCAAATGGTTACAAATGAGCAGGAAATAAAAAAATAAATGAAAGCTATAATAGAGTCTTTCTATGGAAAAGAAGAAACTTGAATTTTGGCTTGTTTTTATTTTATTCCTTTTTAGATGATTAGCATTTGATTCCTAGAGCAATTTCTCAAATGCTTTTAAATCTGAGGAAATAAAGAAACTACTGTGAACGTTTAAAAATAATGCTGGAGTGGGTTTCACAACATTAGGACTCATTAGCCAGTTATTTTTCTCATTGCTTCTATATAGTTGTCTGTTTAAGAAGATAGAAATATAAGTTATTAGGTTATAATACCAATTTACAAACACTAAATTAGTTGGTGCAACTTTTGAAAGGAACCACGTATAAAATTTAGCTTGAATTGAATCTATTGATATTAAATGTTAATGTAAGAGATAAGTAGTGGGTGTATTAATAATTATTTTTTATAAACAAAATGTATTAAAGAAGTACAAAATAGTAAATATGAAAAATAAATTAAAAGATAATTAACTATGTTAATTACATATGGTGTTCTATGCTTATATCCACAAATAATAATGAAAAGAATGAGTAAAAGATTGGATGTTTATCCTCAATGTTGGGAGGATCAGATTGGTCACTCCGACTTGTTCGACATCTGACTAGATTTGAAAACAATTTTAGTTTACAGTCTTAATCAAATGAGATGACACTAGGGGACTATAATGATAACCTACCATATTAAATAGTTAATTAATTGAAAAAAAATCAAAATTTTCAGGGTGTTGTCAACTAATGTTGATATTGGCTAGGGAAAAAAAGATAAATAATTTTGAAAATCAAGTCTATTATTTCTAGATATATGTTAAATATGTATCATTTTCTCGGAGTTATTTTTTTTCGTAACTAATCTTTTTCTGTTGAAGATTATTTAAACTCTTATATTTTAATTTTAGTTATATTAGAATGATGTTTTTTATTGAAAATAATATTTGAAATTGAATAATAGTTAAGATGAGACTAAACTACTTTCTTCAATAAAAAGAAAAGACTGAACTACTCTCTCTATTTTATTATTATTGAGATGATACTTCTTTCATTATTTTTGGGTACACTATCTTTTTCATTAAGATCTTAGTTTTAAATTCAAGATTGATACAGGAGTTTTACTAACATATCTGTATTTTTTAGGCCAAAACATAAAAACATGCATAAATACAAATATATATATATATATATATATATATATATATATATATATATCCTACATGTTTTATTCCCTAAAACGCATATCCTTTCTTCATTGACACTCTCAAGACAATCAATTAATAAATTAATCCTGCCAATATGATCATGATTAATATAATACTCCACTTTCTAAACATATAAGAAAGGCACAATAAAAAGAACACAAAAGATATATATAACATACTTCCTTGTACCTTCAAAAGTGTTAAATTTAGAGGATATAAGTTAGATTGCTAGGCTTAGATATTAGTGTGTCCTCTCCTACCTCCCGTTGGCCATTCATTTAACAAAGAATATTGAGAAGCACTCATTTCTTAATAAACAGTCCTTCATATATACAACTCAGATTATTATTTATTTCAAACTACAGTGCACTTTATAATTAGATGCATATTTTTTTAAAACAAATACATTCTTTCTTCTATGATACATATTAGTAAAACTTAATGCAAATTCCTTGAAAGTAGACTAATTGATACAATCATAAAACACACAAATTCTTCTATTATATTGATGAGTATATTAGTATATATATAGAAGTTAAAATTGAACATAATGTGCATGAGCTATATTTTTCATTTATAGCTAACCTTTATGTGGAAACTTTGTGGGCATTTATATGCATACTAAGATTGACATTATGTAGTTTTATTAGGTGCCCCTTTAATTTGATCAACATAAAGTTATGGTTCAAATCTTTCAAATTTTATCAATGGGTTGTGCTCTATATTCAAAGCTGAGCTGCATTATGATTTTAAATTGGAATTGAATTTCTCTATTGAAAAGTTACACTGTTATTATGGCTATGTTTCTTTTAAAAAAAATTCAAAATCAAAATTATGGCTATGGCTATTTAAAACCATGCTAGCTAGTTCCTCATACATTCTTTGTATATAAATAAACTTTACCTGTAGCAATCTCCAAGGCAATAATACAAACTTATTTTAAGATAAGTTTTTTAAACTTACTCCTCATCTTAGTTATCAATTTTATGGACATCTAATGATTTAGATGTATTCATTAATTAAAACTATTGAATTTCACTAGAATTGATGGCTAGGATGAGAAGTAAATCCAAATGGTGGAAACTTTTGGCAACTAGCAGTGTATTATTGCATAATATATGCCACGATATTATCAAAGTTTTTCTAGTTCTCATTGATAAGGTTTGATTAGACTACCTAATATTATTAAGAGAATAATGTATCTCCTTGTATAAGGAGATAACTTATTTCCTCTAGCCAGTAAAAATATGACATGTGTAATATTTTGTTTATTTTTTAAAATAATTTTATAGAAAATGGTGAAACATAACACATGTCATGATTTCACTGGCAGGAGAAGATAACTTATCTCCTTATACAAGGAGATACTCCATTCCCTATTATTAATGTGGATTAAGGAAAAGAAAAGTCTAATGCATTTATGCGCATATATTGGATAAGCTCACCACTAGCTTTAAAAGACAAATATTGAATGAATTGGGTGGAAAATGGGTTACATCGCAGGTTAGGTAACCAATCAAATAGTTAAGGACCACCAATTAATGATGACATGTTATTTTTCAATTAATGATACTTCATTACTCTATGGATACCCCTAGTTCAGAAAATATGTATACACACTCTATTAGGCACAAATTATTCAGTCTTGATTGTGGGGGAAAAGTGAAAAACTTACTTGAGAATGGATATTCCTAATTCAAATAGGTATAGATATTACACTTTATCTAATAGATAATATGCCAACAATATAAGGTTTTTTATATTATTACTACATTATTTATTGACTTTTAAATAAAAATAATACAAATAAATAGTATATGATGTACAGTTAGTATAGGCATATTAGACTCTATAATATCCATACAAAATTATCATATAATTATAACTTATTTTGTCTTATTTTTTTGGCATATATATCCTTATTAGTTTTACCACATACATGAACTAGATGTGAGGTGACACCAAATGTAAACAAAGGGTTATCCTTTTGTGTTATTAATAGATGGTAGATCAAAGTTTTAATTAAAATCTCAATTAGAGGATATTCTTCACCACACTATGGATATCAATATCATCAATCTAATCAACTTCCAGCATATCACTTACATTGTTGCAATGTATCTATACAAGCTTACAAACTTGCATGATTTGAAGTTGTTTTAGTGGCTGTACCTATTACCAAGACAAATGGAGAATTGAAAGCTTGAATGATACTATTATATATATTTTTAATTTCTTGTAGTTTAGTTATACATTCAACAATTGAATTATGGAAGTTGTTTTAACCCTTTCTGACCAATGAGGTGCTTCTGGAGGACAAAAGTGCTACAAATTGTTGCACTGTCTCTAATGAATGGCCTTCCATATATCAAAAATATATTTTTAATTAAAATCATATTAGTTTAACTCATCAATATATGGTCAACGATTTGAATGTATTTGATACTACCACATTTTTTTACTGCAAGAGCTCTAAAACCTCATAAAGCATATTAGGTCACGTTTTTTATATTTTTGGTCTATAAGTTAGGCAATATTTTTTCCAAGAAATTTGTCTCTTACATTATACTGATAATGCTAAATTTGATGAAGAATAATGAAATGAGATTGTAAATAAAATTATTATACCATTAGTTTTTTGGATTTTTACAATGGAATGAAGCCAATAGTAAGTAAATTATTTTATCTCACATTCTCATCCTATGTTAGAAGGCATAAACAATAAAAATCCTGGATGAATATTACAAGCAAAATGAGTTTTATTAAATAATGTATTGAAGGTACACAAAATTTACAAGGATTTGAAAATTACATGACCCTAATTAGATTGTAAGAATCATGGCAGTTCAAGTTGTTGATTCAACTAGATAAATTGTCGGTTTAGTCGAGTTTGAATAAGAAAAAAAAATATCAATTCATTTTCAAATTATGGATCCCATCTAAGTAATTGGACAATAATAAGAAACCCCATGCATGTTCCATCCTCTTCTCACTTAACCTTAGTCCATCTAGCATGTTAATGTCGTCATGACTTTTTTATAAAACATGTCTCTCTAGTTCCCCCGCGACAGGAACAAAGTCGTAGGGATTTAGGTTCCTCTGAATGGAAGCAAAGTGAAAAAGCAAGTTGGGATACAATCATACAATGAACAAGTTGGTTTTGCTTACATTGAATTATGTATGGATTCCAAAATGCATTTTGCAACACCATTAATAAATGAGAAATGCTACTTGTCTGTGATTTCCAAGGTAATGAGGTTATTGTTTAGTTATGATGAAATTTTTGTACAACTCTAAAGAATCTAGTGTAATTATTTTTTACTTGGGAAGCTTACATATGTTGTCTCATTTGTAAGGTAATGGGGTTGAAGAAGCTAAAAATTGAAGAAGATTTGTGAAAAAGTTAGCATTAGTCTCTTGCCTAAGCTAGAAGATCTCGCTCAAGCTAGAAAATAGACCATATTTTATGTCTCATTCTTGCCCAAGTGAGATCACCTCGCTCAAGCGAGAAAGACAAGTTCAAAACTCTGAATTTCTTGCTCAAGGCATAGTTGTCGCTCAAGCTAGAAGAATTTCTTAATACTGAAATTTGCTCTCTCGCTCGAGCGAGAATCTCTAGCTTAAGTGAGAAGCAAAAATTCTGAATTAGATATAGGCGGTTACACGAATGTGAGGGGGGTTCCAATCAGTTTCAAGGCACTGTTTTTTTTCTTTCTATAGAGAGAAACACAAGAGAGAAGAAGAAGAGAAGTCATGGGAACGACTTTAGATCTAGATTTTCTTGTACTTTACATCATTCTAATGTTGAAATGCATAGGATGAGTGACTAATTCTCTCTGTATTGGGATTGAAATGTAATTTTCTAACTCTTATATTCTTGGATTCAATTCGAAAATATATTTTGTTGTTTGATTTTGGAAAGTTTATTCTATGCTTGATTCTTCTTAATTTCTAGTTTCTTGATCTTGGATCTAAGTTTAACGAGGAAGTTAAACCTAGAATCAAATATGGATAATATTTCTTGATTAATCATTGATCTAGGAATAGACAATGATGTATGAATTGCTTTTATGTTGAGTTTAATGCTACATAATTGATTAAATATCCAAAGAATTGGTGTTTGATGAATTATCTAAGGATGTTGTAATCAATGAATTGATACAGATGATTTGAAGAAAATGTTGTTAGATATCAGTGGCCTAGGAACACCTACTTAATCAATTAACAGATACACAAAACAGAATGATCAGAGATGCAAATTGCACAGTTATTTAAAATCAATTGAACAGAGATAAATCAGATATTTTTAAGCACTATTAATAAGCATATGGCAGTGAGCAATTATGCAAAATATCAACTATAAATTCAAATTGAAACAGCAAGAAAAGTAAAGAAGATTTAGGGAGAGAACAACGTGCAAAAATGGATTTTTATTGTGGTTCGTTTGCGGTCCACTGCAAACTACATCCAGGCTTCCCCTTCTGATCTTGGGAGATTTTCTTCTTCACAATATTGAATATGCGTATGATTACATACACCAATTCAAATTACAAAAACATAGGACGCTTCTTTCTTGAAATCTAGAACACCTAAACACTTGGTTTGACTCTACCTATCGCCTGAGAAAACCTTTCTCGCGAAACAGCCCCAGCCAAGATTCTTGTTCTCAAATCAAGACCTCCTAGTCTCGGTGAAGAATCCCAATCTCTGTGGTAGTACGACACCAAGAGGTCAATCCAAAATACACAGAAAACATATTAAAACAGCAAGGTATTATAAGCACAATAATGCTTGAAATATTACAAGTAAAAGACATTAAGACTAACCCACTCACTAATCACTCAAGCCATCATGAACATGTGAGTTAATCAAAAACAAGAATCAATATATCTCTCTAGCAATCTTCACAAATAATGCATGAACATGTGAGCAATATAAGAATGAGCATAATAATGTGAAAAACAGTATGCAAAACAGAAATCAATTAAACATGGTAACTCTCTTCTCACACATGCAACTATTTTGCAAAAACAGAATACAAAACAAAATATGTTCTCTAAAATCAGTCCCATACAATAAAATGCAATGCTACAGTTTTCTGGAAGTTACCTCTATTTATATTACGCAGTTTTTACAGTTGGATTCATTGCAAACAGTTAAACGGTTAAAACAGAAATCAGTTATAACAAATAATAGACATGTTAATCGATTAAGGCTACCCGTTAATCGATTAACTAATGAAACAGAAAACAGTTGTAACAGAAACACTGATTTAACTGAAAAATAGTTGAGTTAATCGATTAAGTCACCACGTTAATCGATTAACTGGCATATTAAAATGCATGGTTCAAAATGTAAACTTCTTATATGTTATGCACAGCTTCTATACATGTTCTAGCAATTATATTATGTCTAATATGCACATATAACATGTATGATTAATGCATGAACATACAATTAACTAGATGATATGTCTCATGGATATGATATGACAATTATGATGGCTTGAGAGACTTGTACCTAGGTTTACCTCACTTATACTCACTTACTACGGCACACATCCCAGACTACTTAGAATAATGACTCTATTTATATCCTAGTCTAGATATGACTAAATGAGCACTAGGCATGTTGATTGTTGAGTCATCTTCAAGCTTTAATAGAATCTTGTCTTCATCAAAACATAGGCAAAGCATTGCTAGTGCTATCCTTGACAATTTGCACTTTTAGTTGCGTCAAAATCAACAATTTCGTAAGTTTTATAGAATTGAATCTAAAGATTAGAAGGAGGAAAAATGATGAAAGTCAATCCCAAACATTTTTATTTTGTTTTAGAAAACCATTTTAAATTAACCGTATTTTGATAACCTAAACCAATGAACAATATTATTCCTCAACTTTGTACATATTTACTCAATTTACTGTTGTAGAAAATAGTATATATCTGAATTGTTCTCTGAGGACGATATCCTGATATTTACCGGTTTTGTTACTTTAACTATACGATTCACTTACCATCCTAAAAATATCAACACCCTTTCAGACATATCAAATTTTTAAATGATTAAATTATATTTTTTTTTCTATATCTTTCTCTCATCTTAAATTATTTCTTACAATTGTGTTGTAAAGTCAGTATTCCTACTTATAATATTTTCAAAATATTTCATTATTATCTCCTTAAAATAAATAATTTACATATAAAGAAATGCATTTTAAAATATTATATATGTATCTAAAAGACTAGAATTTGGACAAAAATATTGATTTAAATATGTTTTTGTAATTTTTCTTTAAAGTTCAAAGTATTAAATTGAGATGTAAAAATGCAGAGTACTGGAATATTTTTTAAACCAGTAAAGATATCTTCTTATCATATAGGTAAATTAAAGAACTAATTTTTTGGAATACATGTCTGTCCATTCCAATAATTGTGATTCATAAAAATCAAACTTTTAACTTGTTACTATCATATGTATCTAATGAAACCTTACACTAATAGACTAATATCTTGTTGGTATTATGACAGTATTTTAAAAACGTTTCTAAGGAATAGAGGATTGGGAAAGTAAAAGAACTATTAGAATTAAATTAAAAATAATTTAAAAGTATTAGAAACCCAAAATATGATTTGACATTTGTACATATGTATGTAAAGTTGTTGAGGCCATAACTCATAGTTGACTTGAACCTTGATTTATTCTTCTATGGTTGTACTGCTTACTCATTTTCAATTTAGTCTTATTTATTTCACATAAGTTCTCCTATTACAAATATCTTTAAAATGACCCTTAAATCTTAATATTAACATTGGTTATTAACATGGATAAATTATGCTTGATTTCATAATTTAATAGGAATAACAATAGGGTCGGGTAAGTATGGACAATGTGATAACCTAAACCAATGAACAATATTATTCCTCAACTTTGTACATATTTACTCAATTTACTGTTGTAGAAAATAGTATATATCTGAATTGTTCTCTGAGGACGATATCCTGATATTTACCGGTTTTGTTACTTTAACTATACGATTCACTTACCATCCTAAAAATATCAACACCCTTTCAGACATATCAAATTTTTAAATGATTAAATTATATTTTTTTTTCTATATCTTTCTCTCATCTTAAATTATTTCTTACAATTGTGTTGTAAAGTCAGTATTCCTACTTATAATATTTTCAAAATATTTCATTATTATCTCCTTAAAATAAATAATTTACATATAAAGAAATGCATTTTAAAATATTATATATGTATCTAAAAGACTAGAATTTGGACAAAAATATTGATTTAAATATGTTTTTGTAATTTTTCTTTAAAGTTCAAAGTATTAAATTGAGATGTAAAAATGCAGAGTACTGGAATATTTTTTAAACCAGTAAAGATATCTTCTTATCATATAGGTAAATTAAAGAACTAATTTTTTGGAATACATGTCTGTCCATTCCAATAATTGTGATTCATAAAAATCAAACTTTTAACTTGTTACTATCATATGTATCTAATGAAACCTTACACTAATAGACTAATATCTTGTTGGTATTATGACAGTATTTTAAAAACGTTTCTAAGGAATAGAGGATTGGGAAAGTAAAAGAACTATTAGAATTAAATTAAAAATAATTTAAAAGTATTAGAAACCCAAAATATGATTTGACATTTGTACATATGTATGTAAAGTTGTTGAGGCCATAACTCATAGTTGACTTGAACCTTGATTTATTCTTCTATGGTTGTACTGCTTACTCATTTTCAATTTAGTCTTATTTATTTCACATAAGTTCTCCTATTACAAATATCTTTAAAATGACCCTTAAATCTTAATATTAACATTGGTTATTAACATGGATAAATTATGCTTGATTTCATAATTTAATAGGAATAACAATAGGGTCGGGTAAGTATGGACAATGCTTATTCATACTTGTAATCACCATAATTATAAGTACACATGCAGATAGAAGGTATTCACGAGTATCCAACAAATTTTTAATTTTAATTATATATTTATATTTTTGTAATAATCAATATATAAAAATAATCATTATATGATTAATAATAATATATATAATAAATTTCAGATTATAGTTCAATCACTAAAATTTATAATCTTAAAATAATAATAAAGTAGATAATACATAATCTTAAAATAATAATAATAAATATAATATACTTAAAATATTTAATTTAAAAATAAAATTATTAATATATAGATACATAGAATGATTATCATAAAATTTATTCTCGTCTATAAGCTATTATTGTGGATATTAATCATAAGAATTTTTATACATACTTATAGATTAAGCTTTTTTTGGATAATATGTAAAAACTAGAATATAAAGAATCGCCTACCAAACACTTCATCTCTCTCTATTTCCCTGAGTACGAGACACCAATTTGTTTATTGATTAGTTAATTTTCTTTAATTGTAAAATTTTAATCTAGATGGATTATTATGTATGATTTTGATACTCTAATTTATATCAATGTGAAAAATAGTTATTCTGTCTATTGACTTTTCATTCAAAATCTTACAATGTTTCCTACATGGCATATGTTATTATATGATATAACCTTCACTCCCATATGTTGATAGTGAAGAGTGTGGTCGTAAGGAATGGAGTGTAGGAGGTTGTGGATTCGAGTCTCACCATCAACAAAAAATGGAAGTTATAAGGTGGTTTGATGGTAAGGTGTAAGAGGTTAAGGGTGAAATTTCACCCATAATAAAAATACTAACAACTAATATATTAACAATTGATCATCAAAAAAATAATGTAACATTACATGTGTTACTCTCAAGTGACACCTAGAATTATAAAATGCATTTTTATCAATTTTTAATGATTAAATTAAATTTTCTTATTACTTTCTCTCATCTTTTAAATTAATTCTTATATTAACTTTCTTAAATCAATTCTCTCAGTTTTATAAATTTTCTTGTTACTTTCCAAAGCTGTTATTATTAACTTTCTTAAAATCAATAACTTACCCGTAAAGAAACCATTTTTTTAATATTTTAAATATATATATATATATATAAAACACTACATTCGGAATGATTTAAATATGCTTTTTTTCTTTATACTTCAAATTATTAAATTTATATAGTAAAAAATCATAAATATGACACTACTTTAAAAACGTTTATAAGGAATAGAGGATTTGAAGATAAAAAAAAGATTATTAGAATTAAATTAAAAAATTTAAACTATTAGACACCAAAAATATTATTTCACCTATGTATATATGTATATAAAGTTGTTCAGGCCATAACTAATAGTATACTTGAACCTTCATTTTTTGATGGAGAATTGTTAGTATGTTGATTTATTATAGGCTAGACTTAAACCCTTAATTTCATTTAGTCAATTCTTATTCATCAAACTACTTTATAACTCTTTATTTTTTAAATTTGTTATGGGTGAGGCGTGAAACTACAATATTCTTTACTTTATTCTTAAACTTTTTCACCTTAACCATCAGACCACCTTACGATTTCCTTAGTAAAATTCACTCTTGTTACTTAATTTTTAATTGTTACATTTTAGTTATACGTGTGACTTTTATTCGATCTCTAACTTATATGAAGTGAAAAAATAGTCATTTCTTTAAAATTTCATCTAAAACCTAATGATATTTGGTACGTGATAGATGTTGTCTAACACAATAATTATATGTGTCATTCTCAAGTAGTACTCGAAATCATAAAATGCAGTTTTGGTCTCCCCTCTTTTTCTTTTGTTGGACTTCACCCCTCTATTTTTATTAACTTTTATGATTGTGTAAAAATGATCATACTTTCAATATATTTAATCTAAATAATCACAAACGAAAAATTAGGCAATATGCTGCCCAAAGTGATATTGCATGTGTGATTTGCAAATGAGACCTAAAATTATAAATTAAATTTTGATGTTTAATCTTTTTCAATTTTTCAAATTTTGTCACCATATTATCAGTTTGATAAAATGTAATAAGTTAGACATTCATAAAAATATATAATTAAAAAATTAAATTCGTAAACAATCCATTTAGTGAAAATTTAATAGTTTGAAGAATTATGATTTAGTGTTGAAGATAATGTTATTATTTCAGTTCTTTTGTCGTTTGTCTTATTCTATATGAATATGCACATGTTTATGTCAATATGCGCCGAGCAACGACTACTCCACGTTAAATTCTAAAATATTAGGTTCTCATTGCATAAGTTATTAATTTTTTATTAAATAATGATCGTTCTTGCACAATCATATAGTTTACTGAATGAAAAGTGCACATTAAACTAGGAGAATGATTTCTATGCAAATGAAAAAAATGAGAAACCAAAACCATACTCTATAAATTTTGGACGTCACATATAAATAACATGTAATGTCATGTTGGACAACATATGTCACGTAAGAAACATTATTAGGGTTTAAGATAAAAAATTAGCAGAATGATAATTTTTGCACATTAATTTAATATAAGTTGAACAATGATAATTAATCACACAAGAAACAGGAGTATTAAAATAGCACAATTAAAGAACACGTGGGATTAAAACTACATTTTAGCTCATTTTTCTAATCAAGATTACGTTTAATATTTTTTTGATAGCGTTGATAGATTAATTAGTCAAACTCAGTAAGTTAAGTTGAAATGAAAAAATAAATCAAGCAATATATTTGTTATATTAATGATGATCATTTAGAATATCACATTTTTAAGGTAGAAAAAAGAGCACATTTAAGGCAGTCAATTGTTAATAGGACGTTATAGCAAAATTTAATTGTGAGAACTAATCTGAAAAAACAATAATGTAAGCAATAATTTATATTAAAATGTATCATAACCATTTATATTTAGTTATTATTAAATCTTCAAAAAAAATAATCAAATTTGAATGATAAATAATGATATAATAAATATGTATAAAAAATAATCAAATTTGAATGAAAGAGTAAAATAATACTGTACTCTTTATCCTTTTTCTTGTATGATTGTAGTGTTAGTGTATTCTTCATTCCACAAGAAAAACAAGTAACTAGCTATAAATAAAAAGATGACAAGACCATAACATATTTATGTAAATAAAAACTTGTACATCAAATTCCTCCAACATTACATTCTAAGTAATAATAAAAAAAACAATCTTATTTTTTTTGCTAAGCAAAAAGAATATATAATAAGCAATTATTATTTCGCAAGATGTGCAAAATATCCTAGCTAAGATACAATCAAAGCTTGATTTTGGAAATGCAATTGGTATCAGCAGTCTTATTATAGAGATTAAGAGAAATGTTACATGTGCTATAAGCCATGGCCTTGATTTTGATAAACTTCAAAACAATCACTTTTCCTGGTAATTCAGCCCTTGATGTCATATTGATCACTTTCCTAGTAACAAAATCTGGAATAAACATAGGATTTTCTATCATCTTTCCAACCATGAATTCAGCATTAGTTGTCACATTAATGGTGCTACGTGCTGGAACATAATGTGACAAAATTGGAATTTCAGCTACAATTGTTCCACGATAATTGACATAACCTGTTGAATCTATGTACCTAAAACTTCCAAAGTTTCGATTCACCATAGTGATCAACATGGCTACACTAATTTTGCTATTTGGGTCCACGGTAAATTGAAGGTGGTCAAGGCCTAAAGGGTGAACACTAATAATAGGATCTTTGATTTTGAAAACGGTAAGAGCCAAAGCTACAATAACAACAATAACAATGATCAAGAAAAGACAAGATACGGCGCAACATGCTTTGCGTCCTCTAGATGACATGGTTTAAGGTTTTGTGTTTGTTGAAGCCTAAAAACAATGAAGCTTAATATAATGACAAAATTTGGAATTGAGATTTGTATGAATTGGTAAGGGTGCTTATATTTTAGCCAAATTATGCTTTCATGGAAAAAAAATCATGTGGTGTTTTATACAAGGAAATTTGTGATTCCATTTGAGAAAATTCATGTGGGTTTTTGTTTGAAATGTAACTTAATAAACTTAGTCCATTAATCAAATGAGTTGAATTTGATTTAAATATTAGCTTCGTTAAATAAATGAATCAAATTTGAGCCGAGTCAAATTTCAATAATTAGGTTTATAAGGTAACTAAGTTATATAATTTCACTTAATGAAGTTGACATACAACCATACATAAACGATTAAGATTAAATATTATTTAATAATTACTTTAAAAGGACATATAAATTTATTATTTAATCTTAACTATTTAGAATTATATATTCATTATTCTCATTTTCACAATAACTCGCCAACCTCTTTCTATATATATATTAAAAAATAATATAAAATTATCACATATACTTTTAATTAATATATAAATATAATATATATTTAATAATTTTGTATCACATTCCAATTTTTTATATGAATGTATATAAATTAACATTATTTGGTAGAAAATTTAAAAAATTATGTTCAACAAATTAAGATTCTCATAAATCTTTAGTTGTGGAGGAAATGAGAATATTGTATTCTCATTTTTTTTAAATGTGAATATCAATGTTTGATATTAAAATATCTTTTCCATCATTCTCTTTCTACTATGTTATTTTTCTTAGTCAAGGATAATTTCAAACAATCAATCACATTTTCAGAAACTTTCTATATCATCATAGAATAAACCAAATACAAGAGTATAACCTCCTTATCTGTCACATCTCATTCATTATATTAATACACAAGAATATATGAATGCAATTTTTTTTAATACTTTTTAGCTATTTTTAGAACGTCATTAATCATCATATCTTTGACTTTTAACATTAGTTATTCTGTATGGTACAAAATTTAATGACGCTATCTCTATAATAGGTGGAGTAAAATTAAAATTAGTGTTAGTAGATCAAATTCCTTTACACCTTTTTATCATCTGATCAACCAATTGTTTAGGACTTCAATGTTATTATGAGTATAAATTATATCGTAATATTTATACATTATAAATATTTATCAATTATTTATTTTTATTGAAAAGTAAATGAAAATTAGAAATAAATGATAAATGATGAATTAATGATATATAAAATTCTTATATTGTCATAATGTATATTTTTCCTCGTAAATTAATCATCTAAGGATATAAACCATCTAATAGTTGGACACTACATGGTGGCAAATTAATATGGATTTATTTCAGGTATCATTACAAAGATTTCTATACGAAATATTTAATATACGTGTATTCTCAAATGATCAAAATTGAAATATTGGTTATATATGTTAGAATGCTTTTTGAATACTTAAGTTAGAACATTTTTTACCAACTTATCTTAGTGGTCCAACATAGAATTCATTATATCTTTGGGTCCAAATCATAGCTATCATTTATTTATTGGAAGCAATACTATGAGTAGGACAAAAATTCAATATTTTTAAAAACATTTTTTTTGTTATCTTTTTTTAATAACATTTTATTCTTTAATTAGATGACTATGTGACAAAAGTTACTTCGGTTTGGTAATGTATCTAAATTAAAATATTTTGTTACATGTTTTTTTAGGTTACTTTTTGTTATATGTTTTTATTTTTATGTTTCCTCTATCAAGAAATAATTTTGCATAATAATGACGATAGTATTAATAAGGCCATTATATATTGCAAATTTCATATTTTTATTTTCAACAAAAAGTTATCAAACTTTAATTAACCTTAAAAGGTAATTTTTTATGACAAAAATGTGTTTTACTGGAATTGGATACATTAATTTAAGAATAAGGCCTCACATAGTATTAGCGTGTTGTGTGTTTGTAAATCCAAATTTCTATTTCTTCTTCTTCTTCTCATTATCTCAATACATAAAATAATATCGTTTATTTTTTCTCTCATTATCTCAATACATAAAATAATTATCTAAATACATAAAATAATTTTCAAAAAAATAAAAAACAATACTTTTTAGTATTAAAAGTCTACTAAAATATAATATTTATTAAACTTTATATGTATACTGTTTATTTTTTAAATAAAACGATAAAATCCTCAAAAAGTTTAATAATCATCATAATGACAATTTCTTAGATGAAGATTTAGTCCATATTATTTGCCGAACAATAATAAAAAATTTATCATAAGAAAATAATAACAGATATTAATGAGATATTATCCATAAAATATTAAGAATCTATGATATAACTTTTTATGGTATTTTACTAATTATAATAATATATTTTTAAACTAAAAATTGAAGAAAAGAAATAGAGGGGTAAAATATACTGAAAAAATATTACACCAACTAACAATAAATTCGTTTTTTAATAAATCAATATAAATATAAATTATATAAATTAACAATAAATAATCTTTACACATTTTATATATTTAACTATAATGGTTATTAATTTATCGCTAAAATTAATATAATAGAATTTGTTTTGTGAAATGCAAATATAAGAAATAATTGGGAAAATAATATAATAAAGTAACAAAATCAAGAGGCATTGTTGTATTTGGTGGGTTTTGCTTTGTTGTTTGTTTCACGGGCTAACGGCAAATACAAAAACAATTACTATTTACTCTCTCTCTCTGATTTCATATTTTCAACATGAATGACCTTCTCACTGTAAGTTCATACCTTCAATTCCATCTATTTGATGTCAAAATTCAATTTTGATAACTGGGTCTTTCAGTTTTGATGCTAAAGTTTATGTTTTTCAGTTCCTTAGTTCTCTGCTTTTCACTGTTACATTCCACAGGATCGTGTTTTTTTTGTCATTGTCAATTCTAAGAGAGACCCACTTTGGTCCTTGTATTAAAGGATATGAATTTGTAACCATCATGCTTTTATATTTTAATATATTTTCTGTTTGCATTGGAAATTTTGTTAAAGGTGGTGTTTTGGTTCAATTCAGATCATAATTGGTCCCCATTTAGATTATGATGGGATATGAAGCACCTACACTTCAATAACCTCCATGTATTGGTTCACACACGTATCTGATATCGATATTATTCGATACTTCATCCATGCGTATCCATAGCAGGGTACATATCAAAATTATATTTTTGAAAAATAAATAATTTATAAATCTAAATAGGAAATGCATATGCATAATGTTGACATGACACAGTCAATTAAGCCAGAAAAGCATAACACGGTCAATTAAGTAAAAGAGAGAAACATAATATGCAATCTACCAAGTGGACTTGTAGTAAGAGAAATAAAGCAAAACATGCGTATTATATAGAGAATGAATAGGTAATGCATATGCATAATGTTGATCATCGATTAAACGATATTGATCATCTTATGACAATATGAATTTCATTTTGTATTTAGTGATGTCTACAAAATATATTCCTTGTTCGGAAATTCATAACAATAATTATATGTTTATTATGTTTTATGGATTTTATGTTCATATTTTATATGCGATCCAAAACATATCATATCCTACATTTTCAAGAAAATGCATATCGAAATATCATATACATATTGTATCCGATACTCGTATCAGTATCGGTGCTTCAGAGGTGAGTGGTTGTGTTCACTGTATTAATAACACATGTTTAAGTTGATTGGATTTATTCAGTTGAATTTTGTGTGTTTTTGTGCTGTTTAATTACTGTTAATTTGACTTAGTTTAAGTTTCATGTTGTTGTCTTCAAGCATCAAAGTCCAATGATAACTTTTCTATTTGCTTTTCAAATTGATTTTGTTTCTTACAGGACTCATTTGTTATTGAGGTTAAGAAGGCTCAGCCTTCTAGACAAAGTGATATTGAAATGGGAATGCAAGTTCCAGGAAGCAACTCTGATTTGGGATTGGAAGCTTTTAATAAGCAGGTAAACAATGTGCATGCTATTTAATCTTTTGATGATTCAAAAATGTGAATTTGGCCTTGAACGTTTTGTAGTTTGTGATCATGTGGGTATTTGTTAGATTATTCTTTCACAATAGGATAAAAATTGTTATTAGTTAGAGTAAAGGGGCAAAAAGAAAATCTTTAAGCTAGTTTGTTTCGATAATCTACCTTTTCTTCAAACTATTTGTTGAGTATCTTGCTTGAATATCCTATGTTCATTGATATTCTTATTTTGTTATTAGATCCACGAGGCCGATAAACAAATTGATAACCTATCTATGCTACTATATAACCTAAAGGTATGTATCTTGTTCATAATTTAACACTTTTGGACGCAATGTCTCATTTATAGCAGTTAGTAATTCGACATTTTTCAGGATGCTAATGAGGAATCAAAAGCTGTTACCAACGCATCTGCGATGAAAGGTATATTACAATGCAAATTATGTTACTTTTTTGTTGCAAGCATCTGATTCGAATTGGGTCGTAAGTCGTAAATCATAAGATTGTGCTGATATCAATACTATGTATTAAGTTTGGTGTGTCATGTAGTTCTAGGCAGATCGACAAATATCGTGCTAGCATCACTGTTAAGTTATATGTGGCTGAACTTTAATGATTTTTATAACACTAACATACCGGCAACATCATTTCAGGCATCAAGAAGAGGATGGAGAAAGATATTGATGAAGTTGGAAGGATTTCATATGGTGTCAAAACAAGAATAGAAGCTATAAGCAGAGATGTACTAAGATGCTGGCTGAATATTATTTTAGTTGATGTTAGTTTGTTATGAAATATTGAACACATGAGGATTATTTAGTTAGAACTTGTTTTGTGCAGAATCTGAACAATCGAAAAAATCCTGGTTGCGAGAAGGGGACCGGTATTGATAGAGCAAGGATGAATATGACAAAGTAAGTTGGAGTTAGTATTACATATCTTTATTACTATATACTTGATAAAACAACCTAGAGAGCTGAAATTTCTACTTTTCCTTGAAACCACAGTGCCTTGACTAAAAGGTTCAGGGATCTCATGATAGAGTTTCAGGTATGTTTAGTTTTTATTACTTCTAACACCAGAAGCTGCATTTCCAAGTTTGGAGCCTATTTTCTCACTATTGTGTTATGTTTTAGACTCTTAGACAAAGAATACAAGATGAATATCGTGAAGTTGTGGAGAGAAGAGTTATCACAGGTTTGAACATTTCGGCCCCTTGATAAACTGTGATGCTCTATGGCTGTACTACAATTTTAATTTTTTTATATGTTCGTCATAGAGGGTAGCACGCAACAATAAGGTTGCTTGCTTTGGTTCAAATCCAGGAAACAATATATTTGTTTGCGAGGATAAGGCTGCATACATCCACCCTCCTCGGGCCCTACTAGGTGGTAGCCTTGTGTGCTAAGTTATTGTTTTATATGTTCATCATGTTCTCATATTTTCCACTTTATGTGTATGATTTTATTGGACAGTCACAGGAACTAGGCCGGATGATGAGGTGAGCTTAATTCATCAATTTGTGACTTGAGATCAGATATCCACTGCCTATGAATTTTGTTCTAATTGGCTCTTTAATGATTGTGTTAGACAATTGATCACCTGATAGAGACAGGAAACAGTGAACAGATCTTTCAGCAAGCAATTCTAGAAACCGGCAGAGGACAGGTACTCGGTTTATGATTCCTCATTTGAACATTTTTCAATTTAGGAAATTAACAATGAATTATGCCATTTTGTTTTTCTGTTTCTTACACTTTCCCTCTTTTTCTGAGCGGCCAGGTGTAGTGATTAATATAAACTTTGCATACAAACTTCATTCATGGACTATCCTATGTGTTTTTCAGGATTTTTCTTAGTAGGATGAAGAATGAAAGCTTTTGTGCAGGATTAAAAGCTTTTCCGTAGTTATATCGTTTGTTGTTTACTTGTGCAGATTGTAAGCACGGTTGAAGAAATTCAGGAGAGACATGATGCTGTAAAAGAAATCGAGAAAAAGCTTCTTGATTTACATCAGGTTTACTTGCACACAGATCTTAGTTTAAATATTCAACTTACTTGACAAAGATGTCAGAAATAACAAATACTTGTTATCTAATCATATTTTATCTCAGGTTTATCTTGATATGGCTGTCTTAGTTGATGCTCAAGGAGAAATTTTAGACAACATCGAAAGTCAGGTTCGATTACACTCTCTTCTCCTTGATGTTATGTTTCTATGTTTGTATATAGAATTCAGGGAACATTTAGTTCTTCAATTCGCATTAACGGGAGAGACTTGTTCAGGTCAACAACGCAGTCGATCATGTCCAGAGAGGGACATCTGCGCTTCAGACCGCTAAGAAACTGCAGAAGAGTTCTCGAAAATGGATGTGCATTGGAATCATTATACTGTTGATAGTAATAGCCATTATAGTTGTTGGTGTTATCAAACCTTGGAAGCATAAGTGAGCTCGAGTGTCTCGCCCTTGGTCCCTTGTCCATATATATAACAGTCGACAAGTCAGTCGACAGTCGCCCTTGGTGCCGGATTTTTTACTTTTATTTTGATTGATGTTTGATTTGTTGTGTTATTGATTTATGACTTACTATAAAATTTGTGTCTCACTATATGGAATTCATATTCTTTTGTCACCTTTCTAAAGTTTATGAGATCCCCCCTTACTTTTTTTGTTACATTCTGTTTTTACAAATCCACTGAATGGTGATTTTGGTGACTCTACTTAGCTCTTGTTTTAAAAATTATACCAATCCTTTTTATGATGATGAAAATTATACCAATCCTTTTTATGATGATGTTGTTCTTATACTTAGCTCTTGTGAAAAGTGGATAAACATAGTGGTATTTGGTGTGCAAATCTATGAGTGACATGTGAGAAGAATCTTTGCAACCAATCAAATGAACAATAATCATACATTGTTGAGAGAAATAAGGAGTGTGATATTTTGAAGATTGATTTTGAAAAGAGTTGGAGTTTTTTTATCATATGATGGATCAACTTGGCTTTTGTGGTAAAAGGAGGAGATATGAATTTCGAAATGTGTCTCAACAACCTCTTTAGCAATTCTAGTCAAAGGAAATCGTACAATAAAGTCAAGATGTTGAGAAGGATATCAAGTCAGAGGTGCTTGCATGTCAAGGATATTGAGTTCTTTAATAAAGTTATTCTTAGTAAATGGAGATTGTGTTGTTTAATCGAGAGAGAATCCTTTTGGGTTAAAGTCTTAGAGTCTAAATATGAGATTCTTAGAAGCCCTAAGCCGACCGGTAGTGATTTAGACGAGTCTAAGGATTCACTTTGGTATAAAGACTTGAAGAGGGTGATGAGTGAGACAAACCCTGGTTAAGGGTAGTTGGCGGGTGGCTTTAAAAAGGTGCTGGGGAATGAGAATAAAAAGATTCTAGCTTAATCATTGGGTGGGTAAACGATCTTTGCATGATTCTTTTGAGAAACTTCTCAATTTGATCGAGGATAAACATGCTTTGGTTAGCTAGCTAGGCTAATGGGTATAGGATGTTTTAGGTTGGAATATACCTCAGAAGAGAGAACTTTTGAATGTGAGAAAGTTAGGATAGAGAAGTTGGTGAAGTTGATAACTTCTACATCCATGAAGGAAAAGGATGAAGATCATTGGAGTTGATTCACAACATATCTAACATATTAAATCAACTTATAGAATTATCTGGCAAAAGGGTGACATAGGAGCATTTGATAGAAAAATGCAAATGTTACAAGCAAATCTTAGGATCTTCAACTGCGCCTCAAGTACTAACATAGGCATTGTTGATTTAAAAAATTAAACTATTTAACCACACAACCATTAAGAAACTATTGAGAGAAAAAATTGTAATATTTTGTCAACTATGTGTTTCTAAGCTCATGGCTTACTATAATAACTCTATCAAACACTAATAAGTATCTTATTTTTGTCAACAAAAAAACTAAATGACTCTTAAAATTACTTTGTGGTGTTAACTAACACAATCACATACTAGAAGGAATAACCCATATGGCTTAGCTTTCATATAAACAAACATATAATTCTACAGCATAATTCATTAAGTAACCAAAATTGGTTGACAATAGAATTACATAGGGTATATTGTGCAGGCTATATATCAAATATGAAACTGAACTATCAATTGCATGCTACATAGTATTTAGAAACCATGAATCTTGATATGCTCCTTCTTTACTATCCCAGCCTGTTTTTGCAAAACACATGAATTTATAAATTATATATTTCACTTTTTTATAATTAAGAAGTACAATCAAGAATTGTGTGTTTTTTATAAGCGAAACACTTCAATAATAAAGCATAAGGGGTGTCAACCCAAATACGAATCAACGAGAGTTGCATGTTTGTTTACCTGCACTAGGAAAGTAGAAACATTCTTTCTTTGATCTCCCTGAAGTTGTATGACCTGCATCCATACAATTTTGACATTCATTTTCGGAAAATAATTGCACATCAAATAGTATAGTATATCGAAGTACGGATGCAACGAATCAATCATTTACAGATATGATACATTACATATATTTTGATACGTAAAATAATTAAAAGATATATAGACAAAAAGTATAGTATATCGAAGTATCATATCGGTTATGATAACCCTAGGGCAAAGAAATACTTATAATTTATGAAGAGATAGTATGAAACAAACCTGGCCCAACTCAGGGTCCTGAACAACAGTACCATTACAGCAGAACTCTTTCTTGAGATCCTTAAGTATCTTGGTATAGCTGAACTCTTTCTTCAACCCTTGCACTGTTGTGAGGCTTTTCCTTCCGTTACGCTGCTGAACTCGTACATGAACATACTCTTTTGTCCCAGCACCTGAGTCCTCAGCATTTGCCTCAGCAAAAGGATCAAAAGCAGTTGGGATGCTTGTTTCAAATTCAGACATGAAACTTGCCCTAGGTTATGTGTGTGATTAAACAATGTCCTACATCACAAACAAAGCACAAATAAGTTATATCTAGCATAAGGAATTGATATATGAACTTTACTTGGAAATAATGCTTCATGCACATAAATTTTTATTGAGCAAAGGGGATACAAAGTAGTGGTGTATCCTATCCTCATCCTCCTCGTTATCCTATCCTCATCCTCATCCTACTCCTATCCTCATCCTACTCCTATCCTCATTCTCATTCACGTCCTCATCCTATCCTCCTCAACATCCTCATCCTATCCTCATTCTCATTCTCGTACTCATCCTTACCTCTCCCTCATCCTCATCCTCCACCTCATCCTCCTCTCTATACTATCCTCATTCTCATCCTCCTCCCATCCTCATCCTCATCCCAACCTCGTCCTCATCCTCATCCTCATCCTCATCCTCATCCTCTTCCTCATACTCATCCTCCTCCTCATCCTATCCTTATCTTCATCCACATTCTCATCTTC